>NC_066549.1:525042-530042 GCF_024679095.1 Eriocheir sinensis
CTACTACTACTATTACCACCACCACCACTACTTTTATTATTACTACTACTACTACTACTACTACTACTACTACTACTACTACTACTACTACTATGTGTCCTTCCACTTTTATCACTTAATTTTCTTCACGCCTCCTCCTCATCCTCCTCCCTTCCCTCTCTACGCCTCTCCCCTCCCTCCCTCCCTTCAAAAGCCCAGTTTACGCTTCTCTTATGAAACGATAGAGCGCTCGTAAAGACAGTATTATGGAGCATGTGTTGTTATGTTTGTTATTTTCTTTATTTTTTTCATATACACTTTGTTGGGAGAAGGGAGGGAACACGCATTTTCTGTTTTCTTTTTTGCTTTCTTTTGGGGGGGGAGTTTTTTCATCGGTTTTGTTTTGTTTGTCTTTTTTTTTTATATGCTGCACAATGTTGAAGCAAAGGAGTCAACACGCTTTTATATTTCTTTTCTGTTTTCTTTTCTGTTTTTTTTTTCTATTATTATTATTATTTTGAAACGCTTTATTTTGCTTGTTTTACTTCATCCTTTTTTTCTTTCGTGTTTTTGTAAATGGTGTATGATCGTGTGTTATATATTTTTCATTATCATTTTTTCTTTCGAAGGATATTTACTGTTTTTTTGTTCATGGGTTTCAGGCAGCTACCGTAGTTTATGAAGCGTATATTATTTCTGACTTTTTATACGCACGGACAGGAAAAGGAAGTTATGTGTGTTGTGTCGATAAGGATAAAAAAGTAATTAGTATTTTATTGAAGTGGAAAAAAGCGATATGTATGCGTTTTATTGAAAAGGAAAAAGGTCGCTACCAGCTTATGTTAAGGGCTTACTTTTTATTTTTTTACACTTTGAACGGAAGAAATGTGTAAAAACGTTATTTGTGTTATATGGAAATGGAAAAAACGTTATTTGTGTTATTTTGAATGCGAAAAAAAACGTTGTGTTATATCGAATGCGAAGAAAACGTCAGCTGTATTATAAGGAAATTGAAGAAGACGTCATTTATGGAAAGGGGAAAAAACGTTGCTTCTCTTTTCATAACGACAGAAAAAAGTATTATTCATGTTACTCTTAAACGAAAAAAAAAAATGGTTGTTCTACTAATTACGAGGAAAAAAGTGAGAGAAAAAAATGGTGTTATATTGAAAGGAAACAAATCGCCACTTCTTTCTCTCCGCAGGATAAAAAAAAAAGGCTATTTCTGTTACTTTCAAGAAAAAAGAAGTTATACAGTTGTCTTTTTAATTAAGTAAAAAAGAAAAACAATAATTATCGAAGCGTATAACAAAACAAATCGCCACTTTTTTCTCTTCGCAGGACAAAAAAAAAAAGGCTATTTCTGTTACTTTCAAGAAAAAAGAAGTTATACAGTTGTCTTTTTAATTAAGTAAAAAAGAAAAACAATTATTACCGAAGCGCATAACATTCTTTACCTCTGTTATTACACACCTTTGCGCGGCTGAGTGTGTGTTGTCCCTAAAGGCTGAACACATACTCATAATACACACCAAATCAAAGAGAGAACAACATTAGGTTAGTCCATACACTCTCTCTCTCTCTCTCTCTCTCTCTCTCTCTCTCTCTCTCTCTCTCTCTCTCTCTCTCTCTCTCTCTCTCTCTCTCTCTCTCTCTCTCTCTCTCTCTCTCTCTCTCTCTCTCTCTCTCTCTCTCTCTCTCTCTCTCTCTCTCTCTCTCTCTCTCTCTCTCTCTCTCTCTCTCTCTCGCGGGAGTTGAGACGCTTTGGGAATATGGTTATAGTGGTAGTAGTAGTAGTAGTAGTAGTAGTAGTAGTTGTAATAGTAGTTGTTGTTGTTGTTGTTGTTGTTGCTTAGCAGAAGTAATGGAAGGGTGATAGGAAATTTATATGGATTTATGTACATTGAATATACGTAGAAAAAAAATGAGGAAGAAGAATAGGAGGGGAAAGAGGAGGAGGAGGAGGAGGAGGAGGAACAGAAGGAGGAGGAGAAGCGGAGAAAAAGTAGGGAGAGAAACAGGAGCAAGAGAAGGGGAAGGATTCGTACTAGCAACAGGATTAAGTAGAGGAAGAGGAAAGAGAAGAAGAGAAGGAGAAGCAAAGGGGAAGGGATTAAGTGCTGAGCTGATGCAAAGAGGAGACGAAGGAGGAGAAGAAAGTTAATGAGGAAAAGTGAGGGCAGGTCAGGTGAGGAAAGGTGGGGCGAAGAGATGGAGGAAGAACTGGAAGATGGATGAAGGAGGAGGAAGAGGAGAAGGAGGAGGAGGAGGAGGAAGAGCATATATTCCAGTGTTTCTTCCCCCTGAAAAATACAAACGCTTTCCATCCTCCAGTTTAAGAACCACTGACTGCGCTACATTGTTCTATCTACGCTTAAGGGGCTATTTTTCTTAAGGGGCAAATTTTCCGTGGATCTTCAGTCAAACCACGATTTCCGCTGGCGTGGTTCTCCTTTTGGCGTGGTTTTCTGACGTGTCCACGATCTTCCAAAGCTACGGTAGATTTCACTGAAGGACGACGGTATTACTCATCATCATCAGCAGCAGCAATAACAAGAAACAATTGAGAACCACGCTAGCGGAAATCGTGGTTTGACTGAAGATTCACGGAAAATTTGCCCAGTGTAATAGCCCCTTTACTGACTCTCACCTCTCCCCTACACACCCACTCTCACGCAGTCTCCACTCTTCTATCTCTCACTGATGGCTTGTTTTGGCTCTTTCTGTGTCCCGTTAGGAGGAGGACGGGGTGGCAGGATGGGCATGATTTCCAAGGTCTTTATATGAACGTTTTTTATGCAGAATTTACGATTGTGTTATGCTGGTATTCTGAGGATTGTCGAGGCTCTTTTGTTTATGTTCGGATTATGATTTTGTGTGTGTGTGTGTGTGTGTGTGTGTGTGTGTGTGTGTGTGTCATGCATAACGTAGATACCAATATGAGGAAAAAGAAGAAGTGAAAAGGAAGGGAAAGAAGCGGACGAGGAGAAGAGGAGAAAAAGGAGGAAGAGAAACTGGAACAGTATGTTTTAGTGTGTGTTTTTGTTCATGCTTTACGTAAAAACAAATAACGAGAAGAAGAAGAAGAGGAAAAGATGAAAAGAAAGAGAAAGAGGAGGAGGAGGACGAGGAGAAGTGGAGAAGAAGGAGGAGAAAGAGAAAACAGGAAGAGTAGCAGAAGAGGAGGGAAAAAAATATGGACTGAAATAAAACGGAAAAACACGAAAAAAACATGGATGGAAATAAACGGATAATAAACACAAACGAAAAAAACGGAAAATAACGGAAAAAACGGAAAAAAATTACGAAAAAATGGACGGAGAAAACCTAGAACGAAAAAAAGCGGAAAAACAACGGAAAAAAACAGGACGGAAAACAACCGAAAATAAAACGGAAAAACGAAAAAAAACATAGATCGAAATAAACGGAAAAAAACACAGACGAAAAAAGACGGCAAAAACAGACGGAAAAAAATGACGAAAAATGGACGGAGAAAACGTAGACGGATAAAAGCGGAAAAAAATGGGAAAAAAACAGGACTGAAAACAACGGAAAAAACGAGAAAAAAAAACAGAAAAAATATATAAGGAAATGACAATAAAAAAACAGAAAAAAGAAAAAACGAGAAAAAAAAGAAAAATATGTAAGGAAATGACAATAAAAAAAAAAAGTCACTCCAATTGTTCTATTACTTAAAAAAATGTTATATATATTCGTTCCCTACTTCCATCACTAAGTATTTATTTTCATTATTTTTCTACTGGATTTTTATTTTTTCGTAACATTGTCATTTGTTTATTTTTTATTATTTTTTTCATTCGCTTTGTTTCTCTCCCATGTTGAGAAAGTCTGGAACAAAAGATTTTTCCTCGTGAATGTTCTCGTATGTAAATATTCATTTTCTCTCTCTCTCTCTCTCTCTCTCTCTCTCTCTCTCTCTCTCTCTCTCTCTCTCTCTCTCTCTCTCTCTCTCTCTCTCTCTCTCTCTCTCTCTCTCTCTCTCTCTCTCTCTCTCTCTCTCTCTCTCTCTCTCTCTCTCTCTCTTTATGTCCAGCAAAATCTTGATAAAATATTTCTTTCTTTTTTTCCTCCTAAGAAGAGCAAACTCGCAGGTTCATTATCCGTGTGTGTGTGTGTGTGTGTGTGTGTGTGTGTGTGTGTGTGTGTGTGTGTGTGTGTGTGTGTGTGTGTGTGTGTGTGTGTGTGTGTGTGTGTGTGTGTGTTACCTCTCAGGATTAAACAAGAAATGAGTTGAAAGTGAAAGTTTGTCTCTGTTTACTATGCTTGAAGGCAATTCCTCCTCCTCCTCCTCCTCCTCCTCCTCTTATCCTCCTCCTCCTCCTCTTCCTCCTCCTCCTCCGCCTCCTTCTCCTCCTCTTAAGATTGAAAACATAACTTAACAATTTTACTTTTTGTGTGTCTCATATTACAAGGAGATGAGTGTGTGTGTGTGTGTGTGTGTGTGTGTGTGTGTGTGTGTGTGTGTGTGTGTGTGTGTGTTTATCTTTCATCAAGTCGGAAGTGTGTACGAGGAACGGAAGGAGGAGAGAGAGAGAGAGAGAGAGAGAGAGAGAATTAAATATCAAACTTCGCACAGTCATTTATATTTTCATTTATTATCTTTATTTTTCTTTTATTTTTTTACGCTTTTTTATTTTTTTATTTCGTTCTTTCGTTTTCTTCATTTTTTCATCATATTTTCATTCTCTCTCTCTCTCTCTCTCTCTCTCTCTCTCTCTCTCTCTCTCTCTCTCTCTCTCTCTCTCTCTCTCTCTCTCTCTCTCTCTCTCTCTCCTTACTTTTTTACTTCATATTCACATTTTTTTCCTCCTCCTCCCCATCCTCCCCTCTTCCCCTTTCCTCCTCTTTTTTTTCTCTTAATGTTCTTTTTATTCCTCTTTCTGCATTCGAATTTTTGTTAAACTTATTTTTTTCATTTACTTTTCACATTCATTCCTCTCTCTCTCTCTCTCTCTCTCTCTCTCTCTCTCTCTCTCTCTCTCTCTCTCTCTCTCTCTCTC
>NC_066549.1:537542-540042 GCF_024679095.1 Eriocheir sinensis
TCTCTCTCTCTCTCTCTCTCTCTCTCTCTCTCTCTCTCTCTCTCTTTCTCTCTCTCTCACCCAATATATATAAAAATTGGAGGGGACAAAGACATATATATTCATTCCAGTTAGAGAGAGAGAGAGAGAGAGAGAAGAAACTCTCTCTCTCTCTCTCTCTCTCTCTCTCTCTCTCTCTCTCTCTCTCTCTCTCTCTCTCTCTCTCTCTCTCTCTCTCTCTCTCTCTCGTCAAGGACTTGAGGATCAAAATCGCGTCAAACCTCAAATTCTCACAGCAATGCATTGATGCAGCAAATAAAGCGAACAGAATGTTGGGCTTCATTAAAAGAAAGTTTTTATTCAAGAATAAAGATGTAATACTCCCGCTCTACAATAGTTTGGTCAGACCCCACTTGGAATATGCGGTACAGTTTTGGTCTCCCCACCATGCAAAGGATATTGCTAAATTAGGTGTTCAGCGTCGGGCAACAAAAATTATCCCTTCCTTGAGCAACAAATCCTACGAAGAAAGGCTTTCTACCCTTAACATGTTCTCTCTTGAGAAACGTCGCCTCCGAGGAAAACTGATCGAATGTTTTAAAATACTTAATGGTTTCACGAATGTAAACAGATCAACATTGTTTATGATCGATGACACTTTGCGCACGAGGAACAATGGCGTAAAACTCAAATGTAGACAAGTAAATTCAGACTGCACCAAATTTTTCTTCACCAACGTTGTAGTGCGAGAATGGAATAAGCTTCCACCATCAGTGGTCCAGTGTAACACGATTGACTCCTTCAAAAATAAGCTCGACCGTCACTTCCTTCAACTTAATATCAACTAGAGTAGAAATGCAACGTTTAGGAGCCTTCTGATTAATGTAAAATCACTTAGGTTTAACGACAGACCACCTAGTCTGGACCATGGGGTCTGTGTGGTCTGATTTTCTATGTACATCTATGTAAATCTCTCCTTGGGGAATTAAAGGTGTCTCACTTATCTGGTAATTGTCCTTCTCTGCTACTCATTAAAACCCATTAATCACCCTAAATAGGCTTCTTGTATCTCTCCCTCTCTCTCTTTACCTCTATCTTTATTTACTTCTCTCTATCTATCTGCCTATCTATTTGTCTGTTTTCTTATTTGCATGATTTTTTTCCGTTCATTTTCTCTTTTGTTTGGGGTTGTTTTCTTTTTCTTTGTTATGTTCTTAGTTATCATTTTCCTTCTCTCTTTTCCTTTCCCTTTTCCCTTCCCTCTTTCTCCCCCTTTCCTCTTTTTCCTCTCCTTTTTTTTTGCTTGTTAATATCTCAAATCTCTTCCTCTCTCCTTCTCTCCTCCCTTCTTTACTTCCTTCTTCCTCCCTCCTCCTCTTTACACTCCTTCCTCTCTATCTCATTTCCTCTCTCTTTGTGTGTGTGTGTGTGTGTGTGTGTGTGTGTGTGTGTGTGTGTGTGTGTGTGTGTGTGTGTGTGTGTGTGTGTGTGTGTGTGTGTGTGTGTGTGTGTGTGTGTGTGTGTGTGTGTGTGTGTTAAATTACGCAACATATATTCCCTCTTTTCTTCACGCAGAGAGAGGTTAAGTGATGAAGGAGAAGGAGGAGGAAGAAGAAGGAGAAGAGGAGGAGAAGAAGATATGAGAGGAGGAGAGGGAGGAAGAAGGAGGAGCAACGTCTGAGGTAAGTCACAGTTCATTTTGGTTAAGAGAGAGCAAACCCCGGTAACCTTGCCAGCACATTCCATCTTTACATTTTTCATTTTCGTTTTCTTTTTCTTTCACAAACCTTTAAATTTCTTCTCCCACCCGACCATATTTACACGTTTTCCTCTTTATTTAGTTACGCCTGAACACTTTCGATTTATTTCTGTCCATATGAACGTTTTCTTTGTGTTATGTGCTTTGGAACACGTTTATTTTCTTCTGACACACACCTCGAGGATGTTTTAAGAAAGTTCTTTTTTTATATTTTTATTATAAAGGAAAGCTCTGGTGCGAGTCTAGTAAATGTTCTTGAATATATATATGTATGTGAATGTATGTATATGTGGTTGGATGGGGGGACGAGGGAATTAGGTTTCTCATAGCGTGGCATATTTACGAACTCAGCAGCAACGTTAGTCAAGGAAGTAAACGTTGCACTGGAAGGATTAGTGAAACGTTTTGATATGATTTCCCTCTCGGCCCGTGAAGATGCAGAGACGAATAGTGTCAGCGAAATGTTTGTTTGTGAGCCTTTTCCTAATGCTGAAACGAAACTCATACGATTCTGCATCCCACTACCTCTTGCTCTTTCTCATTCCTAGGCTCTTCTTCTTCCTCCTCTTCCTCTTCCTTGTTTTATTTCCTCATTCTCCTCCATAAGCTTATAATCATTCTCATTGTGCTTCTGTATGCCTATCTGTCTATCTATCTATCTATGTATTCGTGAGCAATTGTAGTTCATATATGTATAAGTGAAAGGCGGATTGAGTTTACCATAGACTTTTATGTTTAGGTGCAACAATTTTTACTGATATT
>NC_066549.1:545042-547542 GCF_024679095.1 Eriocheir sinensis
CTCTCTCTCTCTCTCTCTCTCTCTCTCTCTCTCTCTCTCTCTCTCTCTCTCTCTCTCTCTCTCTCTCTCTCTCTCTCTCTCTCTCTCTCTCTCTCTCTCTCTCTCTCTCTCTCTCTCTCTCTCTCTCTCTCTCTCTCTCTCTCTCTCTCATTTGCATATGTAGATTCCTTAATACCTGTAATTGTTCCTCCGACAGGTGTCATTATCTCTCCCTTAGTGGCCTCCTTTTCCTCCCTCTTGCCTCCCTTTTATCTCCCTTTTTCCTCCCTTTAACTCCCTTTGTCCTCCCTTTTATCTCCCTTTTTCTCCCTTTTGACTCCTTTTATCTCCCTTTTTTCTCCCTTTTGCCTCCTTTTATCTCCCTTTTTCCTCCCTTTTGCCTCCTTTTATCTCCCTTTTGCCTCCTTTTATCTCCCTTTACTCTCCCTCTTGCCTCCCTTTCCTCCCTTTTTTCTCCCTTTTGCCTCATTTTACTCCCTTTTTCTCCCTTTTGCCTCCTTTTCCTCCCTTTTACCTCCCTTTCCTCCCTTTCCTCCCTTTTACCTCATTTTCCTCCCTTTCCTCCCTTTTATCTCCCTTTTTTTGTATCCCTTTGGTCTCGTTTATCTTTTTCTCCCTTTTTTATCTCCCTTATCGCTTTATTCTCTGTTTATCTCCCTTATCTTCTTTTTATCTCCCTTTTTTCTTCTTCCTTTTCTCCCTTTTTTCTCCCTTTCTATCTCCACACCTTTTTTATTTATCTTTTTATTTATCTTTTATCTCCCTTCTTGTCTCCTTTATCTCCTTTTTTCTCTTTTATCTCCCTTTTATCTCCGTTTTCCTCCTCCATAATGTTTATTTCCTCTTTATCTCATTAATCTCCCTTTATCGCCTCCTTTTTGTCTCCTATATCTCCCTTTTCTTCCTCCTTTTATCTCCCTTTTTTTCTCCTCCTGTTAGATTTTATTGTTTTTTTATGTTTTTTTCTTTCCTTTTTTTCTTTCTCATTGTGTGGGAAAAAAAAGGAGACTGGTGCTGTTATTTTCTTCTTTTTCTTCTTTATTTATTCTCTCTCTCTCTCTCTCTCTCTCTCTCTCTCTCTCTCTCTCTCTCTCTCTCTCTCTCTCTCTCTCTCTCTCTCTCTCTCTCTCTCTCTCTCTCTCTCTCTCTCTCTCTCTCTCTCTCTCTCTCTCTCTCTCTAAAAACCTGATATTTATTGCATTATATTTCCTCCTAATTTTGACACGTCTCTCTCTCTCTCTCTCTCTCTCTCTCTCTCTCTCTCTCTCTCTCTCTCTCTCTCTCTCTCTCTCTCTCTCTCTCTCTCTCTCTCTCTCTCTCTCTCTCTCTCTCTCTCTCTCTCTCTCTCTCTCTCTCTCTCTCTCTCTCTTCTTCTTTTTCTTCTTCTTCTTCTTCCCTTCTTCCAAATCTTTACCCCTACGTTACCCATTTTACTACCACGACCTAAATCACCTCCTCCTCTTCCTCTTCCTCCTCCTCCTTGCTCCTCTTCCTCCTCCTCCTCCTTTTCTTCCTCGCATTCCCCTTCCCCTCTCCTCCATTACAACAAGCTCCTTCCCTCCCCTTCCTTTCCTTCATTTCCCTGATTTCCCTTCACCTCTCCCCCTCTCTCCCGCCACCTGTGTAACCTATGAATACCTAATCAGACGCAGACACGTGATAAGGTATTTGTGAGGCGATTAAATACAGATAAACGTGTGTAGGGTAGAGAGGGGAGGAGATAGGTCGGTGGCTGTCTCTCGTTAGCTTCCTCTCCCTCTCTCTCTTAGACGCTTTCGGCTCCCACAACATCTATTTCCCAAGGCCACAAAGGAGTTTAGTCTGGTTCTCATGAGTGTGTTTTGTCACGTTCATGGTACAGCGGAAGCCTTTTCCAACTATCACTAAGCTCGTAAAATTACCTGATGCGTAGAAAGGCTATATACTAACACAATCTCTACGAAAGCCTTATCGAATGTGTGTGTGTGTGTGTGTGTGTGTGTGTGTGTGTGTGTGTGTGTGTGTGTGTGTGTGTGTGTGTGTGTGTGTGTGTGTGTGTGTGTGTGTCTTTCGCTTTGCTTTCTTTCATTCTTTGTTTATTTGTTTGTTAGTTTGTTTTTCTGATTAAGTTCATGTGTGTGTGTGTGTGTGTGTGTGTGTGTGTGTGTGTGAGAGAGAGAGAGATTGAATGATTTAACATGTATTAAAAGTAAACACTCCCCTGCCTACCTGTACTATACCGTATTCCAATCAGCTGACGAGACTTTTATATAGGGCGCCTTACGAACATGTTTTTCAAGGCGTCTTTTCTCTCCGTGGAAGAAGAAAAAGAGGAGAAAAAGAAGGAGGAAAAGAAATGAATGTGAATCTCTTGAACAAATTGTCTATTCGAACTTTTATCTTATCTTGTGAAGTGAGAGAGTGAGAGATATAGAGATAAAAAAAAAAGAAGAAAGAAGAATAAATTGTCCGCGTAATTTTCTCGTAGCTTGTGAAGTGAGTGACTGAGAAAGATAGAAAG
>NC_066549.1:550042-555042 GCF_024679095.1 Eriocheir sinensis
CCTTCATCGTCTTCTTTTTTTCTTAAGTCTTTTCTTCCTCATTTTCCTGTGCATAGTGACCTCTTTTCTTTTCTTTTCTTTCTTTATTTATTTTATTCTTCTCTATTCCTCTTTTTCCTTCTTCTATGCAAGCAATGTTTAGCGATATATCTTTTGCTTGCTCCGTTGTTTCCCCATTCTTCTTCTTCTTTATTTTGATTTCTCTTTTATCTATATTCTTCATTTTCTTCTCTTTCTTCGGTTTCTTCCCTTTCTTCCTTCTTTATTCTCCTTCTTCCATGATTAGTGATTTGTCTGTTTTATCTCCTCCACTTCCTTTCTCTTAATTTATTTTTTTCTTTCCCTCCTTTTCGTCGTCCTAAAACCTTCCCTTCCTTTTCTGTCTGTCTGTCTGTCTGTCTCTCTGTTTGTCTCTCTCCCTAACACAAATATTTTCCTTCTCTCCCTTCCCTCCATCCCTCCCTTACCTTACCTTCCCTCCCTCCCTTCCTCCCTCTCTCCCTCCGCCCACTTTCCTCCCCATAATCCTCTCTCCATTAATATTCATCCTTATATTTCTCCATTCCTCCTCCACTTCCTCTCTCTCTCTCTCTCTCTCTCTCTCTCTCTCTCTCTCTCTCTCTCTCTCTCTCTCTCTCTCTCTCTCTCTCTCTCTCTCTCTCTCTCTCTCTCTCTCTCTCTCTCTCTCTCTCTCTCTCTCTCTCTCTCTCTCTCTCTCTAATTCTCCTTTCCTCCCTTTATCGTCCTCGTTTTCCGGAAATTCTGATTTTTTTCCACCTTATATTTTTTTCCAATTTTTTTTTCTCCTTATCTTTCTATCTATCTATCTGTTTCTTTATATCTGTCTACTCGTGTGTGTGTGTGTGTGTGTGTGTGTGTGTGTGTGTGTGTGTGTGTGTGTGTGTGTGTGTGTGTGTGTGTGTGTGTCTACTACTTTCACCACTACTACTACCACTACTACTACTACTACTACTACTACTACTACTACTACTACTACTACTATTAATACTACTACTTCTTTTACTTTTACCTGATCAATCGCTTATTGCTATCTCCTCCTCCTCCTCCTCCTCCTCCTCCTCCTCCTCCTCCTCCTCCTCCTCCTCCTCCTCTTCCTCCTCCATTTTTCTTCCCTGTCCTCCTTTCACCCTTTCCTTCCCTCCTCCTTTCTCCTGTTATCTTAATCTACGGTCTCTTCTTCCCCTCCTTCCCTCTCTCCTCCCTTCCCATTACTCTCTCTCTCTCTCTCTCTCTCTCTCTCTCTCTCTCTCTCTCTCTCTCTCTCTCTCTCTCTCTCTCTCTCTCTCTCTCTCTCTCTCTCTCTCTCTCTCTCTCTCTCTCTCTCTCTCTCTCTCTCTCTCTCTCTCTCTCTCTCTCTCTCTCTCTCTCTCTCATGATAATTTACCTGCGTGAATTCTTAATGAGTTTGAATGTAATTTCTCTCTGATTAATTACCTTTGTCTCATTAGTTATATTATTATTATTATTATTATAAGTTTTGCTATTATTATTATTATTATTATTATTATTATTATTATTATTATTATTATTATTATTATTATTATTATTATTATTGTTATTATTGTTGTTTTAGTTCTGTTGTTGTTATTTTTGTTGCTGTTGTTATTGTTGTTGTTGTTGTTGTCGTCGCTACTACTACTACTACTACTACTACTACTACTACTACTACTTCTACTACTACTACTAGTACTACTACTACTATTTCAATTCCAGTTTAAAACCAATCTATAACTTTATCATAATCCTCTTCCTCCTCCTCCTCTTCTTCCTCTTCCTCCTCCTTCTCCTCTTTCTCCTTCTTATCATCATCATCATCATCATCATCATCATCATCATCATCATCTTCAGCATCATCATCATCATCATCTTTGCATTATGGAAATATGATTGATTCTCCTTTTGTGTCCTTTCAATTGATCGTAATTTTCCTCCCTCCCTCCCTCCCTCTCTCTTCCTCTCTCTCCCTCTCTCCCTCCCTCTCTCCCTCCCTCTCTTCTTCAATTACGTACCTCCCGACCTTCCTTCTCTTTCCCTCTATTACCTTTCTCTCTCTCTCTCTCTCTCTCTCTCTCTCTCTCTCTCTCTCTCTCTCTCTCTCTCTCTCTCTCTCTCTCTCTCTCTCTCTCTCTCGTTTCCTTTATCTTCATATTATCTTACTTCTCCTATTTTTAACAGTTCTCTTTTCTTCTATAACATTCGGCTCTTCCTCCTCCTCCTCTTCCTCCTCCTTCTCTTCTCTCTCCTTTTCCTTTCTCTTCCTTTCCACACTTCTGCAAGCTATTTTCGCTTTTTCTTCTCTCTTCTCTGCTGTCTTTTATCATCCCTTGTCTTCTGTTCTCTTCTGTTCTCTTCTCTTCTCTTCTCTTCTCTTCTCTTCCTTTCTCTTCTCTTCTCTTCATGACATTAATTTCACTTTACATATTCCACTTCTGTGTGTGTGTGTGTGTGTGTGTGTTTGTGTGTGTGTTGTACATATGTCTATCTATCTATTTATCTATCTATCTATCTATCTATCTATCCATATGTTCGTCTATCTATCTGTGTCTAAGTTAATCCACACAAAATCAACTTATCATAACTTTATCTTCATTCATTAGTTTCATCATTCACACTTTTGCGTTCTTCCTCGTGCATTCATTAACTATTCATTCGCTCTACATTATACATACTGCTTGAGAATTTTGTACATGCCAGTAGTTGCAACAGAATGCAAGTGTTGGGCGAATATTCATTGGGGCATTTTCATTTTTTCATTCGTTATCATGAGAGGGAAGGGTTGAGAGAGAGGGCGGTTGAGAGAGAGGGGTTGAGAGAGAGAGGTGTTGAGAGAGGGGTTGAGAGAGAGAGAGAGAGAGGGGTTGACAGTGAGAGAGAGGTGTTGTCAGAGGGGTTGAGAGAGAGAGGTGTTGAGAGAGAGAGAGAGGGGTTAAGAGAGAGAGGGGTTGAAAGTGAGAGATGTGTTGAGAGAGGGGTTAAGGGAGAGAGGGGTTGAAAGTGAGAGAGGGTTGAAGAGAGGGTTGAAGTGAGAGGGTTAAAGAGAGGTTGAAAGTGAGAGAGATGTGTTGAGAGAGGGGTTGAGAGAGAGAGGGGTTAAGAGAGAGAGGGGTTGAAAGTGAGAGAGATGTGTTGAGAAAGGGGTTGAGAGAGAGAGGGGTTGAAAGTGAGAGAGAGGGGTTGAGAGTGAGAGGGGTTAAAAGAGAGAGGGGTTGAAAGTGAGAGATGTGTTGAGAGAGGGGTTGAGAGAGAGGTTAGTGAGAGGGGTTAAAGAAGAGGTTGAAAGTGAGAGAGGGTTGGGAGAGAGGTTGAGAGAGGGTTGAGAGAGAGGGGTTGAAAGTGAGAGAGATGTGTTGAGAGAGGGGTTGAGGGAGAGAGGGGTTGAGGGAGAGAGGGGTTGAGGGAGAGAGGGGTTGAGAGAGAGAGTGGTTGAGAGAGAGAGGGGTTGAGAGAGAGAGAGAGAGAGAGAGAGAGAGAGAGAGAGAGAGAGTGCTTGAGGTGAAAGTCATTGGGCAAATAGAGAAAGAAAATTGAAAAAAAAATAGGAAAAAGAAAAGAAAACAAGGAAAAAAAATAATACGAGGAAAAAATAACCCAAGAAAAGAAGAAGAAAGAAAAAGAGGAAACAAGAATAAGCAGCAGGAAACAAAAAAGAAGAGAGGAATGAAAGAAGAAAATGGAAAAGGAAAGTATAAATAAAAAAAAGAAAGAAGAAAAGGAACAAAAAAAAATATTATGAAGTCAAAAAGATTTAATAATACTTCGAAATCGACAAATATATTCTCGCACCGTTTCATCTATTCTTTCTTTTTTCCTCTCTCTCTCTCTCTCTCTCTCTCTCTCTCTCTCTCTCTCTCTCTCTCTCTCTCTCTCTCTCTCTCTCTCTCTCTCTCTCTATCTCTCTCTCTCTCTCTCTCTCTCTCTCTCTCTCTCTCTCTCTCTCTCTCTCTCTCTCTCTCTCTCTCTCTCTCTCTCTCTCTCTCTCTCTCTCTCTCTCTCTCTCTCTCTCTCTCTCTCTCTCTCTCTCTCTCTCTCTCTCTCTCTCTCTCTCTCTCTCTCTCTCTCTCTCTCTCTCTCTCTCTCTCTCTCTCTCTCTCTCTCTCTCTCTCTCTCTCTCTCTCTCTCTCTCTCTCTCTCTCTCTCTCTCTCTCTCTCTCTCTCTCTCTCTCTCTCTCTCTCCCTCCCTCAAGTTCCCTTCCCTTCCCTTCCCTTCCCTCTCCCTCCCACACTCTATTTACTAACCCTTCCCTGCTCTTCTTTTCACAACTTTTACCTTACCTCCCCTCTCTCCCCTCCCCTTCCCTTCCCTAACTTAGATATTCCATCCTTTCCCTCCCTTTCATCTTCCTCTCCCTTCCCTTACCTACATTTTTCTTACCTAGTTATCGATTCTCTTCCCTTCCCTTTTCTTTCCTTCCCTTTCCTTCCCTTCCCTTGCATTCCCTTCCCTTCCCTTCCCTTCCTTTGCCTTTCCTCTCTTTCCGTCTTTTTGAAAACTATCTTAAAACTATTTCCTTTTCTATTTTTTTTTCTTTCTCTTTCCTCCTCCTCCTCTTCCTTCTGCTCCTCCTCCTCCTCCTCATCCTCATCCTCATCATCTTGGTAAATACAACAACAACAACCACAAATATCATGACATTTCAGATTTTGATGTTGTTGTTGTTGTTGTTGTTTTTCCGTGATTTAATCAGTGCTGTCTCGTCGGGGAGTGACAGGAATTTTAAAAAGTTGCTAATGATGCTCTTGCTAACGAGGGAAAAATAGATTACGGAGACGTGGCAATGACTGATGCTAATAATAATAATAGTAATGATAACAATAATGATAATAATAATAGTAACACTAATAATAACAATGATAGTAATAATAATAACAAAAACTACTACTACTACTACTACTACTACTACTACTCCAAATGCTACTACTATTACTGGCGAAATCTGTAAAAGTTTAATACATATGTTTGTGAAGAATTATCCAAGCTT
>NC_066549.1:560042-565042 GCF_024679095.1 Eriocheir sinensis
TTTTCTGGAGCGGCTTCATGTTACCTTCTTTTTACGCCTCCTCCTCCTCCTCCTCCTCCTCCTACTCCTCCTCCTTCTTCTCCTCCCCCTACATTTCCTTTATTCTTTCATTCTCTCTCTCTATCTATCTATCTAGCGATCTCTTTCAATGCCAAAGAAAACATACCCTTCTCAAACCAACATCAAAACTCTTCTGTGTCTGTTTGTCTGTCTATCTGTCCATCTTCCCGTCCATCCCTGTCTGTCTCTGCCCAAACATACATTAAAAAGTATTTCCACTCGTAACACACCTCATGCCGGCAGAAAAAAAGGGGGAGAAAAAGGAGAGATATGCCGCGTCAGGCCGTATCAGGAGAGGATGAAAATATGGCATCCGTATTCTCAAACATTTTGGGACTCACACACGTGCACACACATTTGGTAATGCTTTAGTAGAGGCAATGTTGGCAGTATTATTCTCCATGTTCGGTAGTTTTAGGAGCCTAGTGATAGTTTGACAAGGCTTTTGCTGTACCGTGAATGTAAAAACCACTCATGAGAACCCGACCCATGTCCTTAGTGGCCTTGGGAAATAGACTTTGCAAGAGCCGAAAGCTTTTGAGAATACGTGTTTTTTTGTAGAGGTTATGTTATTGTAATTTCCATGGGTACTTTTATGAACCATGTGATAGTTTGACAAGCCTGCTGCACCATAAACGTGAACAAAAGAACTCATGAGAACCCGACTCATCTCCTTTGTGACCTTGGGAAATATATATTGCAAGAGCCGAAAGCTTTTGAGAATACGTGTTTTTTGTAGAGGTTATGTTGCTATAATTTCCATGAGTAGTTTTATGACCCAAGTGATAGTTTGACAAGCCTGCTGCACCATAAACGTAGAAAAACGAACTCATCAGAACCTAACTCATCTTTGTGGCTTCGGAAAATTGATGTGCGAGCCGAATGAGTCTGAAAATACCGAGTGAATCTGAGAATGTTGAGATTTTGAGAGAGGTTGTGTTAGTAGCATTTCCGTTCGTAGGCCGCCTTGTGCAAGTTTGATGAGGCTTACGAAAACCCAGCTCATCTCCTCTGTGGCCTAAGGAAATAGTTATTGTGGGAGCCGAAAGCGTCTGATAATACGGGACTAAAGTTGGGCCTCTGACTCCAACCACCTGAGCATTGAGAGGAAGAGAGAAAAAGGAGCGGATGGAAATACGTTGAGTCAGGTTTTAGCCCCTATACCTGTTTGTAAGAAGGGAGGGGAAAAAGACAAGGGACTGGACGCTTTTATTTCTATTTAGGATAAGAATGTAAGAATACGCATTTTTCTTCGCTTTCCTTTTGTAGATATATTTGTAGGGAAGGGAATATGTATGGAACTAGGATTATGCAACTACTACTACTGCTACTACTACTACTACTACTACTTCTACTACTACTACTACTACTACTACTACTACTACTACTACTACTACTACTACTACTACTACTTTTAATACGAGAGAGAGAGAGAGAGAGAGAGAACTTCCGCCCTTTGTCATATGTATCTGATGTTTAAATAAAAACGAGAGAGAGAGAGAGAGAGAGAGAGAAAAAAAAAATAGACAAAAACAGACACACAGACAGACAGACAAAGACAAACAAACGAACATAATCTTTGGTCCAAGTGAATTATTTATCCGAGAGAGAGAGAGAGAGAGAGGGAACAAACAATCTAGAAAGCGAAAACAAATAAAAAAAACACGAGAAGAGAAAGAGAAACAAAAAAAAAAGGAATTCAAAGAGAAATTTCCGAGAGAGGAAATGGATACAGGAAGAGAGAGAGAGAGCTGTAATATGTGCAGCTCAAGGGCAAAAAAAACAACGATAAAGGTATAGAAAGAAAGACAGATTTACTGATTGAACATTTAGCAATTCTTTCTTTTTTCTTTCTTTTTCATTCTCTCTCTCTCTCTCTCTCTCTCTCTCTCTCTCTCTCTCTCTCTCTCTCTCTCTCTCTCTCTCTCTCTCTCTCTCTCTCTCTCTCTCTCTCTCTCTCTCTCTCTCTCTCTCTCTCTCTCTCTCCCCACAAGTCTCTTATCTCCATTCTTCTCCTTCCTTTCCCTCTTCTCTTAAATCTTCTCATATCTCTCTTCTTCCTCTTCCTCTTCCTCTCCTCCTCTCTTTCACTTAACCTTTCTCCTTTTCTCTCTTTATCTCTTTTTTCTTCTTTACATCTCTCATTGTTATTCTTTTACAGTTTTCTTTATTTCTTTTTTTTTTGTTCGTGTATTTTCCTTTTCTTTCATATATATTTTTTTCATTAGTTTTCTTTTTTATTCCTCTTGTCTTCCTGTATATCTTCCTCTCTCTCTCTCCTTCATCATATCTTTCTTCTTCCCCTTCTTTCACCAAGTCTCCTTTTTCTTTTTCTTTATTCTTTTGTCTTTTATCTTTCTTCTCTTTTTTCCTTACCATCTTCCCTTCGTGCTCTATTGCCTCTCTCCATTTTTCTCTTCCAACCTATCCTTCTTAATTTTCTTCTCCTCTTTATTTTACTGTTTTCTCTTATTTTCTTTCCTCTTTTCTCTTCCTTCATTTCCTCTCCTTCCTCCTCAGTTTCATCTCCTCCTCCTACTCCTCCTTTTTTTCTTTCCTCTCGTCTTCTCTCCTTCCTACCTTCGTTCTATACCTTTTGTCTCTTTCCTTTATTCTTCCTTCCTTTTCTCCCCCTCTCCTCCCTTCCCTCCTCTCTCTGAATCACCTCTCTCACGTCGAAGCGATAACTATTGCCTTTCTCTCTCTCTCTCTCTCTCTCTCTCTCTCTCTCTCTCTCTCTCTCTCTCTCTCTCTCTCTCTCTCTCTCTCTCTCTCTCTCTCTCTCTCTCTCTCTCTCTCTCTCTCTCTCTCTCTCTCTCTCTCTCTCTCTCTCTCTTTTTATGGTCAAAGTTTCGGCCGTTCGTGATTTGTCGCATTCTATGATCTGTTACGTATATTTTTTTTGTTCACTTCACCCGCCAAGCAGTGACCGGAAGATGACTTATTACTAGGAGGCGCTGGCGAACTGTCTGACCCTGTATTTGACTGGCTGCGGAGGTGAATATCTAAGTAGGAATGGACGAGACTGCTGGACATAGGAACTGATAGACAGACAGTGGGTTTGGAGAGGTATAAAGCGTGTGTGAGGGTGTGGAAGATGTTTTATTGCTATGAGGCTTTGGCGGACTGTCTGGCCTTTTGTCTGGCTGGGTGCGGAGGTCAATATCTAAGTAGGAATGAACGAGACTGCTGGATATAGGTATTGATTTACAGACACAGTGTTAGCAGAAGTATACGAGAGGATAAGAAATAGGTACAAGAGAAGAGTATCAAAACAGCGACCCCATCCGAAATTGACCTCTTTTGCCCACTCTTCTCTATCCCTTCTTTTACGGGAGAATTGATGGTCCCTCCCACCTTCCACCCATCATTCTATCCATCCTACTCTACCCTATTCTATCCCATTCCACCTCATTCTCTCTCCTCTCCTCTTACTTTGCTCCCCCTATCCTGACGTCACCCATAACGTCATCTCCCCCACCCCCCTCCATCTCCATCCCTCCCGTACTCTACCTCCCCAGCACGTAAGACAAAGAAGAACAATGGCCGCCGTGTGTAGTGGGTGACAGATCGGCGCGTCTCGAAAACTACTTGTGGTGATGCGTGCGATAGTGTGGGAGGGAACGTGACGTGAGGTGAGCTTGGGTTCCCGGGGTCACTATCTTACCATTAACAGTATTATTATCATTGTCATTATTAACACTATCATCTTCACCATTATTATCCTTCTCCTCATCATCATCGTCATTTTTGTAATTTTCATTTTTATTATTTTTCATTATTTTATTTATTTATTTGGTCAGTATTTTCATCCATCCTTACTTGTTCGGTTAGGTTAAGAGATCATAATCATTGCATTTCATTATTATTATCTCTCTCTCTCTCTCTCTCTCTCTCTCTCTCTCTCTCTCTCTCTCTCTCTCTCTCTCTCTCTCTCTCTCTCTCTCTCTCTCTCTCTCTCTCTCTCTCTCTCTCTCTCTCTCTCTCTCTCTCTCTCTCTCTCTCTCTCTCTCTCTCTCTCTCTCTCTCTCTCTCTCTCTCTCTCTCTCATTAAGTCAGCATCATGGCAGCCCAGTTATTAGTCTCCTCTCTCTCCTCAATATTTAGTGTCTTAAGAATCCTCCACGATCACTTTGGGTTCGCTGTTTCATGAATCCCAAAGTTCGAAGACTCACTGCCTCACAGATCAGCTTCGCCCCCTCTTTGATATTCACTTGTTTCGTCGGTTTTCTGCTTTGTTTGTGTTTTAGTTTTGCATCACTCGCATTCAACGTCTCATTAACTATTAATTTTTTCGTCTACCGTAAAGAGCGAAGGAATACCCGGTTCGTTTACATGTGTATTTTGATGTTACTAGTACTCTTTAACTGCGAAAAAGATAACACCAAGGAATTATTAATGTTACGATGTGTTTAAAGAAGGGGAAGAAGAAGAGTTAGGAAGACAAGGGAGAAAGAAAAAGGAGGTATTAGACATGTATCTGCACACGGTTCCGGGGTCTCAAAACATGGAGGGAGAAAAGAGGAAAGAGAAAAGAGGAACTTGAAGACATGAAAAGAAGGTAGGGAGGATTAAGTCACGGGTATAGAAGTACAGTAAAGAAGGAAGAGAGAGAGGAAGATATATAAGAAGAAAACCGTTATTCCCGCGTTTATAAAGAGTCGCTGTGTCTGCCTAACCGTTACCATCTGTCCCGACCCTTAACTTCCGCCCCTTTAGCCCTTTTCCCTTAGATCCGTCTCCCTTACAATCAAATTACCTCAAGTTTCCCCTTCCTCGCATCCTTCTCTTCTGCCATCCCATATCCGATACCTTATTCTTCCGACCTTCTCTTCATTTCTTTTTATATTCTTTATTTGTTTTATTTATGTATATTTATTTGTTTAATTGCTTTTTCTTTTATCATTTATAGTCACTTTTTTTCGTCCCATTTCGTGATT
>NC_066549.1:570042-575042 GCF_024679095.1 Eriocheir sinensis
TCTGTCAATTTTATGTGCTTTTTTTTTTATCTTTCTTTCCCTTCTCTCCATTTCTCTATTTGTTTAATCCATGTTTCCCTCTGTCTGGTGTTTTCTTTTTCTTTATTTCTTTCTGTTTCTCTCTTTCTTACTTTCTTCATCTGTTTCCTCTTGTGATTTTTATTTCTCTCTCTCTCTCTCTCTCTCTCTCTCTCTCTCTCTCTCTCTCTCTCTCTCTCTCTCTCTCTCTCTCTCTCTCTCTCTCTCTCTCTCTCTCTCTCTCTCTCTCTTTTTTTTCTATGGTGGTCTATCTATATAATATGGGTGGCGTTACCTAAGCTGTTTTCTTCCCGTTCAAAACACGTACTGTAATATTATAACTCCTCCTCCTCCTCCTCCTTCTCCTCCTCCTCCTCCTCCTCCGTCACTTATCCGCTGTAAGAATCAGGGAATTAATGTTTCTTGCGGTGGCCGTGAAAGGAAGGAGGAGGAGGAGGAGGAGGACGAGGAAAAGGAGGAAGAGGAAGAGGTGTGAGGAGAGCCAATAAATCGGAGATATTGGGAGAGGTGATGTGAGAGAGAGAGAGAGATTCTCATATAATAATAATAATAATAATAATAATAATAATAATAATAATAATAATAATAATAATAATAATGATAATACGCACCCACCCTCGCTCCCCCTCCTCACCGCGCTGGTCTAATTAATACATCGCCTTTGCCTCCGTAGAGTTTCATAATCCTTCATGTAACGTCAAATTAACGGTGTTTGGGTGCCGATTTTGGGACCAGTTTTCGCTGTTATTTATTTATCTATTTATTTATTTACTTATTGACGTGGGTTTTGTTGTTGTGGTTGTCGTGGTGGTGGTGATGGTTGTGGTGGTGGTGGTGGTGGTGATAATGTTGATATATTTTTTGTGTTTGTGTTTCTGTAGTAGTAGTAGTAGTAGTAGTAGTAGTAGTAGCAGTAGTAGTAGTAGTAGTAGTAGTAGTAGTTGCAGTAGTAGCAGTAGAAGTAGTGGTAGTGGTGATGGTAGTAGCAGTAGTAGTAGTAGTAGTAGTAGTAGTAACAACAGTAGTAGATGGAGTAGAAGTAATAGTTGTTGTCGTCGTTTTTCTTATTCTTTTCAGTTATCAGTAATATTATGACCACACACACACACACACACGCTTTTACAATCATCACTATCATCACCATCATCATCATCATCATCATTATTTTTCAAACACTCATTATTCGCATTCCTCCTCTTCCTTTCCTTCTCACCTCCCTGCACTGTGTCACTTAAACTTTTTTTTCTCACTCCTATAAACGTTTGTTCCTCAAGTCCACAATACGAAAAATGGTCGATTGAAAAACAAACTCATTTAGCATCTTCAACTCCTCCACACAGACAAAAAAAAAAAACACGCACTTTCGTATCTTCGCCAAAAAATATACACACCAAACTTTCATTACTCAACCATTTCCTTTAAGTTCACAATACGAAAAAATAAACAATGTAGAATAACACGGATTACGTATTTTCATCTCCCTCCAAAAACACGCACTTTCGTATCTTCGCCAAAAAATATGTACACCAAATTTTCATTACTCAACCAATTCCTTTTAGTTCACAATACGAAAAAATAAATAATGTAAACTTACACGGATTACGTATTTTCATCTCCCTCCAAAAACACGCACTTTCGCATCTTCTCAAAAAAAAAAACATTCACACCAAAGTTTAATTATTCAACCAATTTTCTTGAAGTGCATAATAAGAAAAAAAAATCGATTAAAATTACATGCACCTCGTATCTCCATCTCCTCCCTAAAAACTAAAAACACACGTTCTTTCTTATCTTCGCCAGAACCTCCCCCACCAACCTTTCATTAATATCCAAATTTTCTCAAAGTTCACAATACGAAAAAAAAACAGGTAATTAAAAAAAAACACGCATTTCTCATCCTTGACCAAAATATAAAAACACACAGTAGTATTTTTTTAAAGTTCACAATACGAAATAAAATAAAAAGCAAAACCAGACATTTCTTTAAACAACAAAAAAATATCTTCATCAAAACCAATTTCTTTCTTAAACTTAAATCCACCATAAAACAAAGAAAAAACAACAACTACGAGTCACTCACTTCTAACACACACACACACAAAAAAAAAAAAACACAATTGGGTCTGTCACGAGTTTTAAATTAGTGTATATGGGATGAAGTGGAGGCAGAAGGGAGAGGAGGAGGAGGAGGAGGAGGAGGAAAAAGAAGAGGGTAGAAGTGACAAGGTGGAAGGGTATGGGAATGAAGGAAGGAAGGAGGAAAGGAAGGAGGGAGGGAGGAAGGGATATACAGGTAAAAATGATCACCTGAATTACTCGTTATAAAATCATGATGTATAGGAAAAGAAGATAGAGAAGAGGGTATAGGGAAAAGGGTATAGGAAAGGGAAGGGAGACAGGTAGGAAGGTAAGGAAGGTCACCTGTGAAACACTCGTGGCAGAGGCAAGGACGGAGCAGCGCGCAAATCCTTCCTTTCTCCGTGACGGCCCGCGGCACACTGAGTTCTGGCTGGCGCTGGCTGGCTAGTGCTGGTGCTGGAGTGTGTGTGTGTGTGTGTGTGTGTGTGTGTGTGTGTGTGTGATAATACTAATGGCAATACTTAGATTAGCATTATTTTCCTCCTCCTCGTCTCACTAATCTCTTAATTATCTCGTTATTTGTCCATTTGCTTCATATTATCACATTATCTTCTCTCTCTCTCTCTCTCTCTCTCTCTCTCTCTCTCTCTCTCTCTCTCTCTCTCTCTCTCTCTCTCTCTCTCTCTCTCTCTCTCTCTCTCTCTCTCTCTCTCTCTCTCTCTCTCTCTCTCTCTCTCTCTCTCTCTCTCTCTCTCTCCTTTGTCATTTTCTCTGCTATCCTCTCCTCTCCTTTCTTCTTCCTCTCCTCTCCTTCTCATTTTCTTGCTCTCCTTCTTTTCCCTCTCTATCCTCTCCTCTCCTTTCTTTGTTGTTCTTTCTTCCTTCCCTCTCTCTCTTCTCCTTTCCTTTCTTCTCTCGCTAATCTTCTCTCTGCTTTTCTTCTTTTCCCTTTTCTCTTCCCTTCTCTCTCTCATGCCCTCCCTATTATTCTCTTTCATCTTCTCACTTCTCTCCTTCCTTCTCTCCTTCCTTTCCTTTCTTTCTTTTTCCCATATCATGTTGTTCTTCTCCCTTCTCTTCTTCCTTCTCCCTCTCGTCTTCCTATTCTCCTTATCCCTTCTCTTTATTCTTCTCTCTCTCATCTCCTTTCTCTTTTCCTTCTTCTCATCCTCTCCTTTTTTTTGGTCTCATCTTCTCCTCCTCCCCTCCTTTCCCTTCTTTTTCTCTCCTCTTCTTTCTCTCTTTCCTCCTCCCACGTCCTTCTTCCTTCTTCTCCTTCTTTCCCTCTTCTCCTCTCCTTTTTTCTCTCCGCCGAGATTCCTTCCCTTCCTCCCTCGCTTCCCTCACCAATCCTTCTTTCTCTCCATTTTCCCTTCATCTTCCCTCCTCCTTTCCTACCTTACTTCCTCCAACCGTTCTTCTTCTCTCCCTCCTTCCCTCCTTCCCACCTCCCTCTATTAACTATCTCCTTCATCTCCTTCACCTCCTTCACCTCTTCCTCCTCCTCCTCCTCCTCATATTTCTCCTCCTTCCCTTCCTTTCTTTTTTTTTCGCTTTTCACTTCTTACATAAAACACTTTTTTTTCCGTAGACTTTTTCTTTTACTAATGTCGAAACAATAAAGGAGTCAAACACACACACACACACACACACACACACACACACACACACACACACACACACACACACACACACACACACACACACACACACCGACGTCTATCTGTTTATTTGTCTGTGTCTGTTTGTCTGTCTCTCTCTCTCTCTCTCTCTCTCTCTCTCTCTCTCTCTCTCTCTCTCTCTCTCTCTCTCTCTCTCTCTCTCTCTCTCTCTCTCTCTCTCTCTCTCTCTCTCTCTCTCTCTCTCTCTCTTCATCTATCTATCTATCTATCTATCTATCTATCTACCTGTCTATCTATCTATCTGTCTACCTGTCCCCCTCCCTCTACCTGGAATGCTAATTGGGCAGGTAGTCTGTCAGTCAATGAGGCAGAAAGGAACTAATTAGTCTTCGTATTTTTCCCTCTTAATCAATATTCTCCCCAAATATTTGTTCCCTAACTCATTATTTCCGTTCGCTGTGATTTCCCTTACCCGCGGCTTTGTGTTGGTACGCCGAGCTGGGGTCGCAGTACAGTGGCTCATGTTAATACTGTCCCATAATACTATATAACACAACCTCTACCAAAGCCTTATACCGTATGAGTGTATTAGGTACGGATTTTCAGAGGCTTTCGGCTCTCACAACAACTATTACCTATGTTGCAGAAGCCTTGCCAAACTATCACTAGGCTCATAAAACTACTCATGGAGATACTAACACAACAAAAGCTTAACCAGTGTGTATAAAATTATGTAAGACCTGTATTCTGAGACGCTTTCTGCTCTCTCTGCTTTCTGCTATCTATTTCCCAAGGCCACAAGGGAGGTTAGTCGGGTTCTCATGAGTAGTGCTTTTCACTTTCATGGTGCAACAGAAAAAGCCTTGTCAAGCAATCACAAGGCACATGAAACTACCCCCCATGGAAATACTACTAACACAACCTCTACCAAAGCTTTATCGAATGTGGGTGTGCAATCCCCGAGGGTTTGAGAGTATTGGTTTTCTGTTGCGTGTTGTGATAAGTGTTCTGGGTGACTAGAGAAGACAGAAGAAGAAATATTTACAAGTGAGAAACAAGTGAAGCCATGAATACACAAGCAGAAAGAAAGATAGATAGATGGATAGATAGAGACAGAGACAGAAAGAGTGAGAGAGAGGAACGAGGTGTAGAGAAATGTGAGCAAGAAAGAAAAAAAAAGTGAGGAGCGGATGTGTGTGTGTGGAGAAATATGAGGAGGAAGGGAGAGAAAATGAGGACGTATGGGAGACAGAGAAGAGA
>NC_066549.1:612191-617191 GCF_024679095.1 Eriocheir sinensis
TAGTTGATCCAGTTGCTAAGAAAAATATTTCAGCGGTTGAAAATTTACAGAAGAACCTGATAAATAAAGGACATTCATACTATTCCTGCATTTTTTCTTTTCTTTCCTTTTCGTTTTCGTTTTACTCGTGTTTTACTCCTAAAAGACAGTTAAGAAAAAACATATCGGACGGTTTTGGTGTTGAGATCGTTAATAATTCTTTGCCGGACTAAAGAAAAAAAACAAATATAAATCTTTGTTATACTGGATTACATTACGTACGGTGAATAAAAGTGATATATATATATATATATATATATATATATATATATATATATATATATATATATATATATATATATATATATATATATATATATATATATATATATTTTACCTATTATATATTATACTATTCTGTAAATTTCTCAACTGCTGCAATATTTTTCCTTACCAACACATCAACTATATATTTATATATATATATATATATATATATATATATATATATATATATATATATATATATATATATATATATATATATATATATATACGCTATCCTCTTCCTTCAACCTGATTTTATATATTTTGCTTTTTCTTCTGTAAACTTCTCCAGCGCTGCAATATTTTTCTTAGCAACTGATTAACTATATACAACATCCTTTTACTTATTATACTATCTAAAACGCTATTCTCTTCTTTCAACCTCCCTCTATTGATTAGGCTTCTTCCGTACATTTCTCTACCGCTGAAATATTTTTTCTTAGCAACTGGATAAGCTATATACAAACTACTTTTGTTTATTAGTCTTTTTTCTTCTACAAATTTCTCTAACCCTGTAGTATTTTTTTTAGCAACTAATAAACTATCTAAACGCCCTCCTCTTCCTTCAACTTCCTTTTATTAATTTGGCTTCCTCTGTAAATTTCTCTACCTCACAAATATTTTTGTTAGCCACTGGGCCAATTTTATATATATATATATATATATATATATATATATATATATATATATATATATATATATATATATATATATATATATATATATATATATATATATATATATATATATATATATCCAGTATCTAAGACAAATATTTCAGCGGTAAAATTGACGGAAAAAAGCCTATTAAATAAAAGGAGGTTGTGTCTCAGATGATCCAGTTGCTAAGAAAAATATTTCAGCAACTGAGAAAATTACAGAACCTGATAAATAAAGGGACTTTTATACTATTCCTGCATTTTTCTTTTCTTTCCTTTTCGTTTTCGTTTTACTCGTGTTTTACTCTAAAAGACAGTGAAGAAAAACATGTCGGACAGTTTTGGTGTTGAGATCGTTAATAATTCTTTGCCGGACTAAAGAAAAGAAAAATAAATCTACGAAGGTGAATAAAAGTGATATATATATATATATATGTATATATATATATATATATATATATATATATATATATATATATATATATATATATATATATATATATATATATATATATATATATATATATATATATATATATATATATATATATATATATATATATATATATATATATATATATATATATATATATATATATATATATATATATATATATATATATACACACACATACACGCACGCTATGCTCTTCCTTCAACCTCCTTTTATATAATAGGCTATTTTTTCCGTAAATTACTGCTGCAATATTTTCCTTACGAACTTGATCAACTATATATATATATATATATATATATATATATATATATATATATATATATATATATATATATATATATATATATATATATGCGCTATCCTCTTCCTTCAACCTGTTTTTATATATTTTGCTTTTTCTTCTGTAAACTTCTCTAGCGCTGCAATATTTTTCTTAGCAACTGATTAACTATATACAACCTCCTTTTACTTATTATACTATCTAAAACGCTATTCTCTTCTTTCAACCTCCCTCTATTTATTAGGCTTCTTCCGTACATTTAGGATAAACTATATACAAACTACTTTTGTTTATTAGTCTTTTTTCTTCTACAAATTTCTCTAACCCTGTAGTATTTTTTTTAGCAAATAATAAACTATCTAAACGCCCTCCTCTTCCTTCAACTTCCTTTTATTAATTTGGCTTTCTCTGTAAATTTCTCTACCTCACAAATATTTTTGTTAGCCACTGGGCCAATTTTATATATATGTGTATATATATATATATATATATATATATATATATATATATATATATATATATATATATATATATATATATATATATATATATATATATATATATATATATATATATATATATATATATATATATATATATATATATATATATATATATATATATATATGTACACAGTTGATCCAGTATCTAAGACAAATATTTCAGCGGTAAAAATTGACGGAAAAAAAGCCTGTGAAATAAAAGGAGGTTATATATAGTTGATCCAGTTGCTAAGAAAAATATTTCAGCGGATGAGAAATTTACAGAACCCTGATAAATATTGGAACGTTTATACTATTCCTGCATTTTTTCTTTTCTTTCCTTTTCGTTTTCGTTTTACTCGTGTTTACTCTTAAAGACAGTTAAGAAAAACATGTCGGACAGTTTTGGTGTTGATATCGTTAATAATTCTTTGCCGGACTAAAGAAAAACAACAAATAAATCTTCATTATACTGGATTACATTACGTACAGTGAATAAAGTATATATATATATATATATATATATATTTATATATATATATATATATATATATATATATATATATAAATATATATATATATATATATATATATATAACCTTTTATATAATAGGCTATTTTTTCTGTAAATTTCTCTACTGCTGCAATATTTTCCTTACTAACTTTATCAATTATATATATATATATATATATATATATATATATATATATATATATATATATATATATATATATATATATATATATATATATATATATATATATATATATATATATATATATATATATATATATATACACGCTATCCTCTTCCTTTAACCTGATTTTATATATTTTGCTTTTTTTTCTGTAAACTTCTCTAGCGCTGCAATATTTTTCTTAGGAACTGATTAACTATATACAACCTCCTTTTACTTATTATACTGTCTAAAACGCTATTCTCTTCTTTCAACCTCCCTCTATTTATTAGGCTTCTTCCGTACATTTCTCTACCGCTGAAATATTTTTTCTTTGCAACTGGATGAACTATATACAAACTACTTTTGTTTATTAGTCTTTTTTCTTGTACAATTTTTTCTATCCCTGTAGTATTTTTTTTAGCAACTGATAAAGTATCTAAACGCCCTCCTCTTCCTTCAACTTCTTTAAATTTCTCTACCTCACAAATATTTTTGTTAGCAACTGAGGGAATTATATATATATATATATATATATATATATATATATATATATATATATATATATATATATATATATATATATATTGTTCCTTTTATTTTCTAGTTATTTCTTTTATTAACTTGTATGCTAGTCTTTTTGGTGCTTTTCTTATTCCAATTTATAACTAACTAATCTATTTTTCTTTCCATATTTTTCTATTTACTTCTTTTCATTAACTTCTATGCTCGTCTTTTCAGTATTTCCCTTATTCCAATATACAACAAACTTATCTATTTTTCTTTCCTTATATTTTTCTATTTATTTCTTTTTATTAACTTCTACGCTCGTCTTTTTGGTGCTTCTCTTATTCCAATCTAAAACTAACTAATCTATTCTTTCCTTATTTTTCCAGATATTTCTTTTTAGTAATTCGTATGCTCGACTTTTGGGTACTTTTTTATTCCAATCAATAACTAACCAATCTATTCTTTCCTTATATTTTTTAGTTATTTCTTTTCATTAAATTCAATGCTTGTCTTTTTGGGTTCTCTTCTTATTCCAATTTATAACTAACTAATCTATTCTTCTTTCCATATTTTTCTATTTACTTCTTTTCATTAACTTCTATGCTTGTCTTTATATTACTTTTCTTATTCCAATTTATAACTAACTGATCTATTTTTCTTTCCTTATATTTTCTAGTTATTTCTTTTAATTAACTTCTATGCCTGTCTTTTTGGTTCTTTTCTAATTCCAATCTATAATTAACTAATCTTTTCCTCGTCCCACATTTTTCTTCTTATTTCTTTTTATTAACTTCTATGCCTGTCTTTTTCATACTTTTCTTATTCCAATTTATAACTAACTAATGTATTCTTCGTTCCTTATTTTTCCAGGTATTTCTTTTCATTAACTTGTATGCTTGTCTTTTTTGTGCTTTTCTTATTCCAATCTATAACTAACTAATCTATTCTGCGTTCCTTATTTTTCTTCATATTTCTTTTTATTAACTTATATGCCTGTCGTTTTTAGTGCTTTACTTATTCCAATTTATGACTAACTTATCTATTCTCCTTTCCTTATTTTTCTAGTTATTTCTTTTTATTAACTTCTATTCTCGTCTTTTCTGGGAATTTTCTTGTTGCAGTCTATAACTAACTAATCTATTTTTCTTTCCTTATATTTTTCTAGTTATTTATTTTTATTAACTTGTATGCTTTTCTTTTTGGTGCTTCTTTTATATATATATATATATATATATATATATATATATATATATATATATATATATATATATATATATATATATATATATATATATATATATATATACAGTTGATCCAGTATCTAAGACAAATGTTTCAACGGTAAAAAATTGACGGAAAAAAAGCCTATTAAATAAAAGGAGGTTGCATATAGTTGATCCAGTTGCTATGAAAAATATTTCTGCGGTTGAGAAATTTACAGAAGAACCCTGATAAATAAAGGGACGTTCATACTATTCCTGCATTTTTTCTTTTCTTTCCTTTTTCGTTTTCGTTTTTACTCGTGTTTACTCTTAAAAGACAGTTAAGAAAAAACATATCGGACAGTTTTGGTGTTGAGATCGTTAGTTTCTTTGTAATTCTTTTGGACTAAAAAAAATAAAATAAAAA
>NC_066549.1:619691-627191 GCF_024679095.1 Eriocheir sinensis
GAATAAAAGCCTATTAAATAAAAGGAGGTTGTATATAGTTCATCCAGTTGCTAAGAAAAATATTTCAGCGGTTAAGAAATTTACAGAAACCTGATAAATAAAGGGACATTTATACTATTCCTGCATTTTTTCTTTTCTGTTCGTTTTCGTTTTACTCGTGTTTTACTCTTAAAAGACAGTTAAGAAAAAACATGTCGGACGGTTTTGGTGTTGAGATCGTTAATAATTCTTTGCCGGACTAAAGAAAAAAACAAAAATAAATCTTCGTTATACTGGATTACATTACGTATATATATATATATATATATATATATATATATATATATATATATATATATATATATATATATATATATATATATATATATATATATATATATATATCCTCTTCCTTCAACCTCCTTTTATATAATAGGCTATTTTTTCTGTAAATTTCTCTACTGCAATATTTTTCTTACGAACTTGATCAACTATATATATATATATATATATATATATATATATATATATATATATATATATATATATATATATATACCTATATATATATATATATATATATATATATATATATATATATATATATATATATATATATATATACGTATCCTTTTCCTTCAACCTGATTTTATATATTTTGCTTTTCTTCTGTAAATTTCTCTAGCGCTGCAACATTTTTCTTAGCAACTGATTAACTATATACAACCTCCTTTTACTTATTATACTATCTAAAACGCTATTCTCTTCTTTCAACCTCTCTGTATTTATTAGGCTTCTTCCGTACAATTCTCTACTGCTGAAATATTTTTCTTAGCAACTGGTTAAACTATATACAAACTACTTTTGTTTATTAGTCTTTTTTCTTCTACAAATTTCTCTAACCCTGTAGTATTTTTTTAGCAAATAATAAACTATCTAAACGCCCTCCTCTTCCTTCAACTTCCTTTTATTAATTTGGCTTCCTCTGTAAATTTCTCTACCTCACAAATATTTTTGTTAGCCACTGGGCCAATTTATATATATATATATATATATATATATATATATATATATATATATATATATATATATATATATATATATATATACACACAGTTGATCCAGTATCTAAGACAAATATTTCAGCGGTAAAAATTGACGGAAAAAAAGCCTATTAAATAAAAGGAGGTTGTATATAGTTGATCCAGTTGCTAAGAAAAATATTTCAGCGGCTGAGAAATTTACAGAACCCTGATAAATAAAGGGACGTTTATACTATTCCTGCATTTTTTCTTTTCTTTCCTTTTCGTTTTCGTTTTACTCGTGTTTTACTCTTAAAAGACAGTTAAGAAAAAACATGTCGGACGGTTTTGGTGTTGAGATCGTTAATAATTCTTTGCCGGACTAAAGAAAAAAACAAAAATAAATCTTCGTTATACTGGATTACATTACGTACGGTGAATAAAAGTGATATATATATATATATATATATATATATATATATATATATATATATATATATATATATAGATATATATATATATATATATATATATATATATATATATATATATAATAGGCTATTTTTCTGTAAATTTCTCTACTGCTGCAATATTTTCCTTACGAACTTGATTAACTACATATATATATATATATATATATATATATATATATATATATACATATATATATATATATATATATATATATATATATATATATATATATATATATTTGCTTTTTCTTCTTCAAACCTCTCTGGCGCTGCAATATTTTTCTTAGCAACTGATTAACTATATAGAACCTCCTTTTGCTTATTATACTATCTAAAACGCTATTCTCTTCTTTCAACCTCCCTCTATTTATTTAGCTTTTTCCGTACATTTCTCTACCGCTGAAATATTTTTTCTTAGCAACTGGATAAACTATATACAAACTACTTTTGTTATTAGTCTTTTCTTTTTACAAATATCTCTAACCCTGTAGTATTTTTTTTAGCAACTGATAAACTATCTAAACGCCCTCCTCTTCCTTCAACCTCCTTTTATTAATTTGGCTTCCTCTTTAAATTTCTCTACCTCACAAATATATCTGTTATATATATATATATATATATATATATATATATATATATATATATATATATATATATATATATATATATATATATATATATATATATATATATATATATATATATATATATATATATATATATATATATATATATATATATATATATATATATATTTCAGCGGTAGAAAATTGACGGAAAAAAGCCTATTAAATGAATGGAGGTTGTATATACTTGATCCAGTTGCTAAGAAAAATCTTTCAGCGCTTGAGAAATAAAGGGACATTCATACTATTCCTGCATTTTTCTTTTCTTTCCTTTTCGTTTTCGTTTTACTCGTGTTTTACTCTTAAAGACAGTTAAGAAAAAACATGTCGGGCTGTTTTGGTGTTGAGATCGCTAATAAATCTTTGACGGACTAAAGAAAAAAACAAAAATGATTATTCGTTATACTGGATTAAATTAAGTACGGTGAATTAAAGTGATATATATATATATATATATATATATATATATATATATATATATATATATATATATATATATATATATATATATATATATATATATATATATATATATATATATTCTTCAACCTCCTTTATATAATAGGCTATTTCTTCTGTAAATTTTTGTATTCTGCAATATTTATATATATATATATATATATATATATATATATATATATATATATATATATATATATATATATATATATATATATATACAGTCTGACTCTAAGACAAATATTTCAGCGGTAGAAAATTGACGGAAAAAAAGCCTATTAAATACAAGGAGGTTGCATATAGTTTATCCATTTGGTTAGAAAAATATTTCAGCGGTTGAGAGATTTACAGAAGAACCGTGATAAATAAAGGGACGTTCATACTTTTCCTGCATTTTCTTTTCTTTCCTTTTCGTTTTCGTTTTACTCGTGTTTTACTCTTAAAAGACAGTTAAGAAAAAACATGTCGGACGGATTTTGTGTTGAGATCGTTAATAATTCTTTGCCGGACTAAAGAAAAAAACAAAAATAAATCTTCGTTATACTGGATTACATTACGCACGGTGAAATAAAGTGATATATATATATATATATATATATATATATATATATATATATATATATATATATATATATATATATATATATATATATATATATATATATATATATATATATATATATATATATATATATATATATATATATATATATATATATATATATATATATATATATATATATATATACACCTGATTTTATATATATATATATAACCTGATTTTATATATATATAACCTGATTTTATATATTTTGCTTTTTCTTCTGTAAACTTCTCTAGCGCTGCAATATTTTTCTTAGCAACTGATTAACTATATACAACCTCCTTTTACTTATTATACTGTCTAAAACGCTATTCTCTTCTTTCAACCTCCCTCTATTTATTAGGCTTCTTCCGTACATTTCTCTACCGCTGAAATATTTTTTCTTAGCAACTGGATAAACTATATACATACTACTTTTGTTTATTAGTCTTTTTTCTTCAACAAATTTCTCTAACCCTGTAGTATTTTTTTTAGCAACTGATAAACTATCTAAACGCCCTCCTCTTCCTTCCTGAAATATTTTTTCTTAGCAACTGGATGAACTATATACAAACTACTTTTGTTTATTAGTCTTTTTTCTTCTACAAATTTCTCTATCCCTGTAGGATTTTTTTTTAACAACTGATAAACTATCTAAACGCCCTCCTCTTCCTTCAACTTCCTTTTATTAATTTGGCTTCTTCTTTAAATTTCTCTACTTCACAAATATTTTTGTTAGCCACTGAGGCAATTTTATATATATATATATATATATATATATATATATATATATATATATATATATATATATATATATATATATATATATATATATATATATATATATATATATATATATATATATTGTTCCCTTTATTTTCTAGTTATTTCTTTTATTAACTTGTATGCTAGTCTTTTTGGTGCTTTTCTTATTCCAATTTATAACTAACTAATCTATTCTTTCCTTATATTTTCTAATTATTTCTTTTCATTAAATTCAATGCTCGTCTTTTTGGATTCTTTTCTTATTCCAATTTATAACTAACTAATCTATTCTTCTTTCCATATTTTTCTATTTACTTCTTTTCATTAACTTCTATGCTTGTCTTTATATTACTTTTCTTATTCCAATTTATAACTAACTGATCTATTTTTCTTTCCTAATATTTTCTAGTTATTTCTTTCAATTAACTTCTATGCCTGTCTTTTTGGTTCTCTTCTAACTCCAATCTATAATTAACTAATCTTTTCCTCGTCCCACCTTTTTCTTCTTATTTCTTTTTATTAACTTCTATGGCTGTCTTTTTCATACTTTTCTTATTCCAATTTATAACTAACTAATGTATTCTTCGTTCCTTATTTTTCCAGGTATTTCTTTTCATTAACTTGTATGCTTGTCTTTTTTGTGCTTTTCTTATTCCAATCTATAACTAACTAATCTATCCTTCATTTCTTATTTTTCTAGTTATTTCTTTTTATTAACCTGTATGCTCGTCTTCTGTAGTGTTTTCTTATTCCAATTTATAACTAATTAATCTATTCTTTCCTTATTTTCCCAGGTATTTCTTTTCATTAATTTCTGTGCTCGTTTTTTGGGGTTCTTTTCGTATTCCAATTTATAACTAACTAATCTATTCCTCGTTCTTTATTTTCTAGTTATCTCTTTTCATTAACTTCTGTGCCTCTCTTTTTTGGTACTTTTCTTATTCCAATTTATTACTAACTAATCTATTTTCTTTCTTCATATTTTCTAGTTATTTCTTTGCATTAACTTCTATGCTTGTCTTTTTTCGTTCTTTTCTTATTTCAATCTATAACTAACTAATGTATCCCTCGTCCCCTATTTTTCTAGTTATTTCTTTTCATTAACTTGTATGCTTGTCTTTTTTAGTGCTTTTCTTATTTCAATTTATAAGTAACTAATACATTCTTCGTTCCTTATATTTTCTAGTAATTTCTTTTTATTGCCTTGTATGCTTGTCTTTTTTAGTGTTTTTTTCTATTCCAATTTAGATTGGAATAAGAACAGCACCAAAAAGACAGGCATAGAAGTTAATGAAAAGAAATACTTGGAAAAGTAAGGGAAGATTAGAATATTTAGTTATAAATTGGAATAAGAAAAGCACAAAAAAGACGAGCATAGAAATAATAAAAAGTAATACCTGGAAAAATAAGATAGGAATAGATTAGTTAGTTATAAATTTGAATAAGAAAAGAACCAAAAAAGACTGGTATACTAGTTAATAAAAACAAATGAATAGAAATATAAGGAGCAAAAAAATAGATTAGTTAGTTATAGATTGGAATAAGAAAAGTACCAAAAAGACAGACATAGAAGTTAATAAAAAGAAATACTTGGAAAAATAAGTCTCGAATTGATTAGTTAGTTATAGATTGGTATAAGAAAAGTACCAAAAAGACGAGCATACAAGTTAATAAAAGAAATACCTCGAAAATAAGGAACAAAGAATATATTAGTTAATTATAAATTGGAATTGAAATTGATTAGTTAGTTATAGATTGGAATATGAACAGCAACAAAAAGACAATCATAGAAGTTAATAAAAAGAAATAAAAAGAAAAATAAGGAACGAAGAATAGATTAGTTAGTTAAAGACTGGAATAAGAAAAGCACCAAAAAGACGAGCATAGAAGTTAATAAAAAGAAATAACTAGAAAAATATTAGGAAAAAAGAATAGATTGAAATAAGAAAAGTACCAAAAAGACGAGCATAGAAGTTAATGAAAATAAATAACTAGAAAATATAAGGAAAGAAAAATAGATTAGTTTGTTATAGATTGAAATAAGAAAAGTACCAAAAAAGACGAGCATAGAAGTTAATAAAAAGAAATACCTGGAAAAAATATGGAAAGAAGAATAGATTAGTTAGTTATAAATTGGAATAAGAAAAGCATTAAAAAAGACAGGCATAGAAGTTAATAAAAGAAATACCTCGAAAATAAGGAACGAAGAATAGATTAGTTAGTTATAGATTGGAATAAGAAAAGCACTAAAAAGACAAGCATACAAGTTAATGAAAAGAAATAACTAGAAAAATAAGTAACGAGGAATAAATTAGTTTTTTTATAGATTTTAATAAGAAAAGTACTAAAAAGACGAGCACAGAGGTTAATAAAATAATTAACTAGAAAATAAGGAACGAAGAATTGAATAATTAGTTATAGATTGGAATAAAGAAAAATTCCAAAAAGACGAGCATAGAAGTTAATGAAAAGAAGTAAATAGAAAATAGGGAAAGAAGAATAGATTAGTTAGTTATAAATTGGAATATGAAAAGCACCAAAAAGACCAGCATACAAGTTAATAAAAAGAAATAACTAGAAAAATAAGGAACGAAAAATAGATTAGTTTGTTATAGATTGGAATAAGAACAGCACCAAAAGGACAATTATAGAAGTTAATAAAAAGAAATAACTAGAAAAAATATAAGGAGAGAAAAATAGATTAGTTAGTTATAGATTGGAATAAGAAGAGTACCAAAAAAGACGAGCATGGAAGTTAATAAAAAGAAATACCTGGAAAATAAGGAAAGAAGAATAGATTAGTTAGATTATAAATTAGAATAAGAAAAGCACTAAAAAGACAGGCATACAAGTTAATAAAAGGAATACCTCGAAAATAAGGAACGAAGAATATATTAGTTAGTTATAATTCAAAACTAATTATTCTTCCTTATTTTCTTATTTTTTTTTTATTTCTATGCTTGTCTTTTTGTACTTTTTTTTTTTTTCTTCTTATAACTAACTAATCTATTCTTTACTTATATTTTCTAGTTATTTATTTTCATTAACTTCTATGCTCGTCTTTTGGGATTCTTTTCTTATTCCAATTTGTAACTAACTAATTTATTCCTCGTTCCTTATATTTTCTAGCTATTTCTTTTTATAGTTAATAAAATCAAGTTAAAAAAAAAGAGATGACAAGAAAATATAAGGAACGAACGAACGAACGTTTGTTATAAATTGGAATAAGACAAGCATAGAAGTTAATGAAAAGAAATACCTGAAAAAAAAGGGAAGGATAGATTAGTTAGCTATAGATTGCAATAAGAACAGCACCAAAAAGACCAGCATACAAGTTAATAAAAAGAGATGACTAGAAAATATAAGGAACGATGAATAGATTAGTTAATTATAAATTGAATAAGAAAAGTACAAAAAAAGCAGGCACAGAAATAATAAAAAGAAATACCTGGAAAAATAAGGAAGGAATAGATTAGATAGTTATAAATTGGAATAAGAAAAGATCCAAAAAAAACAAGCATACAAAATAATAAAAAGAAGCAAATATATAAAAATAAAGAGCAAAAATACATTAATTATTTATAGATTGGAAT
>NC_066549.1:632191-652191 GCF_024679095.1 Eriocheir sinensis
CTCTCTCTCTCTCTCTCTCTCTCTCTCTCTCTCTCTCTCTCTCTCTCTCTCTCTCTCTCTCTCTCTCTCTCACACACACACACACACACACACACACACACACACACACACACACACACACACACACACACACACACACACACACACACACACACACACACACACACACACACACATCCCTTCCTTTCCCTTCCCTTCCCTTTCCTATCTTTCCCAACCCTTCCATTCCTTTTCCTTCCCTTCCCTTTCTTTCCCTTCCCTTCCCTTCCCTTTTCTTTCATTCTCTTCCCATCCCTTTCTTCCCTTCCCTTCCCTTCCCTTCCCTACCCTTCCCTTCCTTACCCTTCCCTTCCCTTCCCTTTTCTTTCATTCTCTTCCCATAACTTTCTTCCCTTCCCTTCCCTTCCCTTCCCTTCTCTTCCCTTTCCGTACCCTTCCCTTCCTTGAATAAAGACACGTGATTGATCTTGATTCTCGGGATGAAGGGAGAGGGCGAGAAGAGGAGGAGAAGGAGGAGGAGGAGGAAAGTGACCTGGCATAGAATTTGAGCTTTTGAAGGAGAGGAGAAAAGGGAGAAGAGAGGATGGGAGAGGCATAAAGAGAGAGAGAGAGAGAGAGAGAGGGTAAACGATTATAATTAGTTGAAATGTGAAAGATTCTCTCTCTCTCTCTCTCTCTCTTTTAGGTATGTATATTTTCTCTGTCTTCCTGTGTGTGTGTGTGTGTGTGTGTGTGTGTGTGTGTGTGTGTGTGTGTGTGTGTGTGTGTGTGTGTGTGTGCGTGTTTTAAGTCCATATGTTTCTCTAAGTAATTGCTCTTGTTATTTTTTTCTTCCTTTCTCTTTATTTAATTTCTTCTTTTCATTTATTATTTTGTTTTCTGTTTTCTCGTTCCTTTTGTTCATATATTCTCTCTCTCTCTCTCTCTCTCTCTCTCTCTCTCTCTCTCTCTCTCTCTCTCTCTCTCTCTCTCTCTCTCTCTCTCTCTCTCTCTCTCTCTCTGTGTAATCTTCTCTAGCTTTATTCTCCTTCTTCTTTCTCCTCCTTATCCATTCTCTCCTTTTCTCTCCTATCTCTTTGTTCCTTTCCCTCCTCCTTTCTTTCTTCTCTTCTTTCTCTTTCTGTTTCAAAATAATCCGTAGCTCGCTTGGTCACTAAATTCTCTTTCTCTTCCTCTTTCTCCTCTTTTATTTTATTTTTCCTCTTCCTCCTTCTCCTCTTCCTCTCTTTTCTCTCTTTCTTAAATTTCTATATATCTTAATTCGTTCTCTTCCTTTATTTTTGTTTGTTTTTTTGTTTTTTATATATTTTTTGTTTTTCTCTTCACTTCCTTTCTACTTTTCTTTCTCTTTCTTCTTCGTATCTTTAACCAATCTTTATCTTCCATTCTATTCTTCTTTGCATTTGTCCATTTTTTTCTGTTCCTTTCCTCTTTTTCTCTCTTATTTCCATTTTTATCCTTCTGTTTCTCTTCTAAGCCTCTTTGTTTGTCTTTTCCTTTTTTACTATTTTCCTTTCTCTGTTTCCTTCCTTATTCCCTCTTTAGCTAGTTTCCCTTCCCTTCCTCCTCTCCTCTCCTCTCCTCTTTCAATCTGTATCTCCACTCTCACCTTCGTCCTCCCTTCTTCCCTTGCTCCTACTCCCTCTTTCTCCTCGTACTTCCTGCTTTGATCCTTTCCTTCTTTTTTCTCCCTTTCATCACCTCTCTCCTCTCTCAACCCTTCCACTTCCTCCCTCCTCCCTTTTTCCATCCTTTTCCTCCTTTTCATTCACTTCCTCCCACTCCCTCCTTTCTTTCTTCTTTTTTTTTCTTCCTCTCCTCTCTCATCTCCTTCCTTCCTTCTGTCCTTCCTACTTATTTTCCTCCTTCTCCTTCTCTCTCTTCCTTTCATCCTTTCCTCACTCTTTTCTTTCCTTTTCTCTACCATATCCCTTCCTCTCATCCTCCTCTTTATTCTCCCTCCTCTACATCCTACTTCTTCTTTTTACTCTCCTCCCTCCTTCCTTCCTCCACCTCCTTCTCCCTCTCCCTCTCCTCTGTTGCCTCTCTTCCTCCCTCCTCTCTTAATCCCATCCTCCTCCTTTTCATTCCTTCCCTCTCTCTCCCTCCGTCCCTCCTCCTCCTTCCTTCCCTCCCTCCCTCCCTCCTTCCCTTTCTTCGGCACAAAGTAGTTAGGGGAAAATAGAATTAAGGAAGGGAAAAAAAGGGATTTCACAGGGCACGTTAGGCAGGAAAATGTGATTGTCCTCGGGAAAATTGAGCCAAACCTGCGAATAAATTTTTTTCTTCTCCATTTTTTCGGCAAAGAGTTTAGTGGGCCGAGATTATTTTTTTCTTTAGGAAGGGAAGGGAAAGGAAGGTTAGACAGTGGAAGTTATGGGAAGGGAGAGAGGAGGAAGGGAGGGAGACAGGGGAAGAGAGGGAGTTGGGAAAAAGTGGAGGTGGTAGAATCTGTCTGTCTATCAGTATGTCTCTTTGTTAGTCTATCTCTATTTTTATACTCCTTTCTTTCTAGGTGCTGCCTGTAGTACCGGTAGGCTTTCTTAAGGGACGGCCCCTGTCCATTCTTGGCGCAGGCAAATCTTATTTATAGTGGCTGCCGTGATGTATGACTCTTGCTTGGCCCATGCTGCCCCCCGGTCCTCCACTTGAACGAAGTCGCTGAAATTAGTTTTGATTGGATATTCGGACAGCTTGTGCGTAACCTTCCGACACTCAGCGATGGTTTGAAAAATCAGCTTGTTTCGGTGGGACTCCAACCAAGGTACACGGGCTCACCACGACCACACGCTTACCACTCGGTCACCGCTTCCCCAATACTACTACTACTGCTACTACTACTACTTCTACTACTACTACTATTACTACTACTACTACTGTTACTACTACTGCTACTACTACTACTACTACTGCTGCTGCTGCTACTACTACTACTACTACTACTACTACTACTACTACTACTACTACTACTACTACTACTACTAATAATAATAATAATAATAATAATAATAATAATAATAATAATAATAATAATAATAATAATAATAATAATAATAACAATAATAATAATAATAATAATAATAATAATAATAATAATAATAATAATAATAATAATAATAATAATAACAATAATAATAATAATACAAATCCAATTAATTCTCATACCTGGGTTTCGATTATAACAGCCCTGAATCGTCTACAAAAGCAGGTTTTTTGATAACATGACTCAGTGATTTCAAATGGCCAATGCGTGTGTGTGTGTGTGTGTGTGTGTGTGTGTGTGTGTGTGTGTGTGTGTGAACTAATGGATTTGTGTAAGTGTATGCATGAACGGATATCTGTGGCGTGTATGTGTGTCTCTGTGTGTGTGTGTGTGTGTGTGTGTGTGTGTGTGTGTGTGTGTGTGTGTGTGCATTGTGTTTGAATTGGTTTATAAATGTACCTGTCAAGCGTTATATCCCGCCCATTTCTCTCTCTCTCTCTCTCTCTCTCTCTCTCTCTCTCTCTCTCTCTCTCTCTCTCTCTCTCTCTCTCTCTCTCTCTCTCTCAATGTATTTCTGAAAAGATTTATTTATGTGTTTGTGTGTGTGTGTGTGTGTGTGTGTGTGTGTGAGAGAGAGAGAGAGAGAGAGAGAGAGAGAGAGAGAGAGAAAGCAATTTACTGTGAGCCATGTTTCTTACCCCCGCTTCACGAGAGACTGAAACAAAACAGTAGCAAGCAACGAATAAAAATGGGCATGGAAAAAAAACAAGAAAAACAAAGCAGAAAATGAAAAAAAGCAAGAAAACAAGCAAGAAAACAAGCAAGAAATATAAGCAAGAAATCAAGGAAGAAAACAAGCAAGCAAAAAAATAATGAAGTAAAAGAAGTATGAAAGAGAAGGAAGAAAAACAAGAATGAACATAAACAAGATAAACAAGCAAGAAAACAAGAAAGACAAGCAAGAAAACAAGAAAGACAAGCAAGAAAACAACACGAAAGCATTCACCTTCCCCTACTAAACGTCCATCTCATAAAAGAAATAAAAAGAAAAGGGAAAACAAAACGAGAAAGAGGAGTAAGATTGCGTTAATGACCGATTCCTCCTCCTCGTCATTGAAAGCAGGTCTGAGTGTGCGCGTTTTTTTCTTGTGATCGCTTATTGATGATTTTCTTTTCTTTTTTGCTGTTTTGATATTGTTTCTGATATGTCTTTTTTTTCTTTTCAGTATTCGTTGTGTACTTTTTACATTTACACCGTTTCTCTTCTGATACGTCGGTTTAGAGGAGAATGATGATGATGATGCGGAGGAGACAGAAGAGGAGGAGGAGGAGGAGTAAGAGGATTGATAGTAGATACAACACAGAGACAAAATTAGGAAGAAGATAATCAAGAAAATATGAAATGGATGAAGAAAAAGAAGAAAAAGTATTAGAAGAAAAATAAAAAAAGAAGAAAATGTAGAAGAAAAAGAAAAAGAAGTAGAGGAAGAAGAACAAGAAAATAAGAAAGTGAAAAAAAATAGAAGAAATAGAAAAAGAAAATATTATAAAAAGAGAAAAGAAAGAAAATAAAAAAAGAATAATATAAAACAGAAGCAGACTAAATTGCTTCCCTCTTCCCCTGCACTGAGACTGAAAGGTGAAGTAATAACAGCAGCACCAGGAAGTCATCAGCAACAACAACATCAACAGGAGCAGTAGAAGTATCATTGGAACGCTTGAAGGAGAACGTTCACGAGGAAGCAGAACGGCTCGCAATACTTCCTCAAATGGCTGCCGTTCAAACAAAGCCACTCACAAACTCGGCTTCAAAAGTGGGTGACCTTTGCATTAGTTACCTCGTCAAGGGCTTTTTTTCCTACCTCACTAATCGTTCTAGGGGAGAAAGAGTGGGTGGAACTTTTGCAAATTTTCTTTTACATTGCCAAATTGGACGACTGGCAACATCTTGAAGTCTAACCTAACTAAAGGAGAATGATTTATTGTTAGGTCCTTATCCTAACACGTTTCGGGGTTCACATACCCACATTTGATAAGGATTTCGTAGAGGCTGTATTAGTATTATTTCTATGGGTGGGTGGTTTTACCAACAGAGGGTTAGTTTGACAAGGTCTCTACACCATCATCGTGAAAAGCACTCATGATAACCCGACTGATATCCTTTGCAGCCTCAGAAAATAGTTGTTATAAGAGCCGAAAGCGTCTTAGAATACGGGCCTTAGATCTAAGCCAGCCAGAGGTTGGAATCTCTGCTAGGGCGGTCGGCTAGCAGTTCGTCCAGGTGTTTATCCTCCCATTCTGGCTGGCTGATAAATAGGTATCCGGGGACACCTGGAAAGTTAAACTGTGATAACTCGGATGTCACACTGGCCCTGTGTTCCGGGGTAACGGGTCATTTTCCGCCACAGGCTCAAGGGACGATGTGACGGAGATGAACGCGTGCCACGTGTAGCTATAGCATCCTTAAGCCAGCCACAACCTCTACTTGAAGACTCCAGATTCTCAATAATCGTTATCAAATGAGAGAAAGGATCAGAACCCATGCGCACAACACAGCACTTTCGAAACTTAAAGTACAGATATACGTAAGTTGACATATGAGTAGTTACTGAGGGATCACTTTTTTCCCTCCCTCAAAACGCCGCATTTGTCGACGTTGACCCTCATCATCCTTTGTATTAATCAAATGGAGGGAGGATCAGAACCCACACACGCACATTCACATCCCTTTCGCAGCTAAACGTACATACACATACCTTGATATATGTGTGTAGTTATTGAGGTAGCTCTTTTTTTCCTTCATTTCCAAACGCCGCATTTGTCCACATTAACCCTCATCACCCTCTGTATGGGGACGCGTGATGGCAAATAAGTTCCCCTCGCCATAAATTCACGGCGTTGTTTGGCCTAATTACTCATCCCTGTTTTTGTGTCGGCGGCAAACTGGCTTGACGTCACGATGGCTATGTATGGAACGCTACTGATGGCACGGCAAACGTTTTAACGAGCTGATACACACACACACACACACACACACACACACACACACACACACACACACACACACACACACACACACGTAGGCGGGTAGGCGGTGGCTGAATGGATAGCAAGACGGCCCCGCGTTCATGAGGACGCGAGTTCAATCCCCGACCGGTGCCACCAAGCTGGGATTTTTCAGCCGCCGCCGAGTGGCTTAAAACTACCCACATGCTGTCCAGAAGACCACCTATCAACCCGGACTCTAGATTCTAGGATTAAAGATGAGCTCCGGGAGGGCAGCATGAGCCAATGCAAGATGGCGCCACTATAAACACTCGCCTGCGCAAGAACGGGCTGGGCCGACCATCAGGACCCACCGGGAAGAAGCCTTGGACCGACCATCAGGATCCGCCGGGAAGACAGAGGAGACAGTGTTTGTTTACCTGGTCGGAACAAACAATGTAGTTAAAGGTAGGTCAGAGGAGGTTCTAGACAAGTACAGGAAGTTTGTCGGGAAGTTGAGGGACAGCAGGCGGCGTTGAGTTGTGTGTGGATTGCTCCCTCGGCATGATGTTAGTTCCCTCATTCTCAGTAGAATGCTGGGGATTAACGAACGTGTCAGGGATCTGTGTAGTCGTGAGGGAGTCATGTTTGTGGACGTCTGGGATCATTTTATTCATGACAGGAGCTTGTTTGCTAACGATGGACTTCACCTAAATTGTGTAGGCAAGGCGAGGCTGGGCCGAGTGTTGGATGAGGAGGTTTTGAAAGAGTTAAAGAAAAATCAGGTGCAACGGGAACGAGGTGTGGAAACTTCCGGCTTGGCTGGGAGTGGGAGGAGTCTTCAGTCAGACGGTGAGGTCCACAGAGGTAGGAGTGTCAGGTCTCAGGTGAGGGAGTGAAGTACAGGTGTGTAGTGCTGAGGAGGACGTCAGGTCGTTGGACCCCCTGGTGGGGGATACTGAGGTAGCGGTCAGGTCAACAGCCACACAGGTGAGGGGCAATGAGGTAGCGGTCAGGTCGCCAGACCCCCAGGTCGGGGATACTGAGGTAGCGGTCAGGTCAACAGCCACACAGGTGGGTGGTGAGGTAAAGGTAGTTGTAGATAATCGGGTCTGATGCACTGTTCCAGTGAATCGACAGTTGATATATGGCGCACACTCGGCGAATAAATTAAACATCTATGTAAATGCCCGTAGCATTATTCAGAAGCGTAGCTACTTGATAATTCATGCAATTACTGAAAAACCCGACTTCATTTTGATCACAGAAATATGGCTAAATACGCGTGACAAGCATCAGTTAAGTGAAGTAGCTATCAATGGTTACAACGCGTTTGCTAAGTGTCGTCTACACAAAAAAGGTGGAGGTGTAATAATATATGCTAAAAGTAATTTAGAAGTCATTCAGCTTAACACAACCGAAACAGAGGCTTATGATTCATTGTATGTACAAGCGACGATCCATAATGAAAAGTATGTTCTGGGCGTAATTTACCGACCTCCTAAATCAAATGAAGACATTGATGGAAATATCTACGCAGAGATAAATACAATTATCAGAAAGAGAAATGCAATAATATGCGGCGACTTCAATAACCCCTCTGTTAACTGGTCTGCACTATCTGCCGACAGGGAAGGAACTAGATTATTAAATTTTGCGCAAGATACATTTCTTTATCAAACAGTTACCGCGCCGACGCGAGGAAATAACATTCTGGATTTAGTCTTCACGACCGACAGCCACCTCATAACCGCGTGTGAGGTAGGCGAGCCATTTGATGGACCTAAAACATTTCAGTAAATTGATGGGCTTCAGTAAATGGAATCATTTGCTCAACAATGTCAGCGTTCGTAAATAAATTCATTCCCTCAAGCCACGAAGGACTGATAATCAAAATGAAAATATCACTCGATGCTAAGAAAAATCCCAGGCTATTTTTCAGTTACATAAGAAACAAAAAAAAATTAAAAATCACATCGATTAGTGATGATAAAGGCATGGCGTCGGTCTCATTGACCGAAATTGATATCAGCGAAGTGCGTGCGTACCTGCAGAAAATAGATCCAAATAAATCTCCGGGCCCCGACAATTTATCTCCTCGCGTGTTGAGAGAATGTAGTCAACAGCTAGAATTACCCATAACATTAATATTCAACAAGTAATTAGCACATGCCAGTGTGCCTCTCGAGTGGAAAAAGGCCAATACTCCAATTACCCCGATCTTTAAAAAAGGAGATAAAAACAAGCCAGTAATTATCGTCCTAGCAGCCTTACGTCTGTCCTAATTAAACTATTCGAAAAAATGATCAGGGATAAAATGATCACTTTCCTTGAATCAAATGAATCCTTAATGGATTCGACAACATTAAACCAGATAGTCTATTTCAGAGAGACACCAACACAATAACACGCAGCAACGGTATGAAGTTAAAGGGAAACCGATGCAACACATTGGTGCGCAAAAGTTTTTTCAATAATAGAGTCGTCGATCACTGGAATAGACTCCCACCGTCAGTAGTTGGCGCACAGAGTATCAATAGCTTCAAGTCTTCATTGGATAAGTACTTCGGGGATATAAGATTATACTGACCCTTCTTCGCATGTTTTCAGACAGATTGTAGCAAGACGTCAACCTAAATTCATATTATTCTCCCCAACAACCTAGATTGCAAGTAGCGTAAGTTAACAATAGAGTAAAGCAACAGTTAATGTCCGCATGACAGGTGGAGTGAGGTGTGGGTGCAGTATGGTGACAGGCTACTGGTGCCGTGCCTAGTACCGAGGATCAAGCCTCCACCTGTGCCCCTGAAACTACACCTCACCCATCGTGAGTATTAGGGGGGATTCTGAGGCTGCCCTGTGCAGGCCACTCGTCCTCTTCCATTCTCCTTGTGTTTCTGTGTTCTTATGTTCTTATGTAATGAAGTCATTTTCCTTCACAGCTTAGGTTACCAGTAGTGTAAGTTAAGGGTAGTAATTTCCTCTTATTTCTCTCTTTACTGTAAAATTTCCATGTCCCTTTCTTCCTTAAAGGTACAGGGTGTTCTCTTCTAACTATTTCCTGCCGGCACGTTGCCGGAGGGAGAGGTGGGTGGAGAGGAGCCTTCATCTATTCTGTCCTGTCCTACCACACGTAGATTACTAGTAGTAGCGGTAGTAAACAGACACCCTCGCCATAGACCGATAGGTCTTCTGGTGTCTGTTCTTCCTATGTAGTCCTATGTATTCCTCCCCCTCTTCCTTCTCCTCCTCCTCCTCCTCCTGCTCCTCCTCCTCTTCCTCCTCCTCCTCCTCCTCCTCCTCCTCCTCTCAGCCCATTTCCTCAGCCAGTCCAGTAGCAGCAACAGGAGGAGAAGGAAGGAAGGAAGGCAGGACAAGTGAGGTAGGGAGCTCGGTGCCCCTCACGTAACATTACTCTTCGGTGACGGCAGAGAGATATGGAGCGGCGGTAACCTGAACTCACGCCTGGGAATAGAGGACAATAACCTTTGCTTTGTTAGGGGGAAGTGGAGGAGGAGGAGATAGAGGAGGAGAAGGGGGGGGTGTAGGGATAGGAGGAGGGGAAAGAAGAGTAGAAGGAGAAGAGGAGAGAAGAAAAGAGAACGAAGAAGAATAGGGAAGAGGTGAGAAGCATGTGGGAATTAAGGGTTAAGAAAGCAATACTGAGGAAGAAATGAGAGAGAAAAAAGAGGGAGTAGAAGAGAGTAGGAGAGAAGAAAGACGAAGAATGGGAGAGAGAAGTGGGAAATTTTGGGATGAAGGAGAAGTTAGAGGAGGAGGAGGAGGAGGAAAGGAAAAGAAAAAGAGGAAAAGGAATACGATTGTCGTGATAAAGAAATAGAAAAACTAAAAAGAACAAGAACAAGAATTAAAACAGGAACAAGAGGAGGATGGGAATGAGGACGAGGAGCTGGAGAAGAGGAAAAGGAAGAAGAAGAGGAAGAAGAATAAGAAGAACAAGAGCAAAAAATAACATCAATAGCCACAATACAAATGAAGACGAAGAAACTGAAATAATAATAATAATAATAATAATAATAATAATAATAATAATAATAATAATAATAATAATAATAATAATAATAATAATAGTGGTAGAATTAGCTTAGTATTTATATTCCCATTAACATAAAAGCGCTGTAACACCTTTTAGGGAGGAAAAGCTACTTACTTAGGAAACTTTAATTATATGTTTATTAATGTAAGCCACCACCACCATCACCACCACCACCAGTTTCTCCTCTTCCTCCTCCTCCTCCTTCTCCTCCTCCTCCTGTTTCTTCTCCCTCTCTCTTTTTTTCTTTCTTTCTTCTTCTTCTTCTTCTCTTAATACTCTTTTTCTTGTTTTTTTCCTTTCTTGTTCTTTGAGAGAGAGAGAGAGACAGCATGAATGATAGAGATTTGGTAGTTAAAGTGCTCATGATTAATAAATGCGGTGGTGGTGGTAGTGGTAGTGGTGGTGGTAGTGGTCGTGGTAGTGGTGGTAGTGGTAGTAGTAGTGGTGGTGGTGGTGGCAAAAGAGAATACATACCCAGTTCATATCTGTATTAAAATTTTCCTTCTTTTATGCATGATGACCAACGCGTTTCATTTTCCTTCATAATTAATTTCTCATCCTGTTTTTTCATTAGTCAACTTTTTTTTTCGTATGTAATTTTCATTAATTTGTGTCACTGTGTTCGCTCGCTTATATATGAAGTAAATTGGATTCTTAAATGGATATGTTTTGGGTCTGGTCGGCTCACACTGTCCTCATTTTTACACACAAACGTTCAGCGGGACAGGTTGGAGTGTAAGGCTCTGCGTCTCCTCAACTCCCCTCCTCTCACTGACAGCCTCTTTAATTTCGCCGTAGTGTTGCATCTCTTTCTATCTTCTATTGAAATTTACATGCTGACTGCTATTCTGAATTTGCTGACTACAAGCCTCACCCCCTCTTCCCCCTTCTACGGCCCCGCTGCACACTACTTTCCACTCTTGCTCACCCCTATGCTATCCTAATCCTGTATGCAAGAGTTAATTAACCAGTATTTTTATTATTTCATCCCTTGCTCTGGTAAACCCTTGAACAACCTTTATAAGTTTGTATTTTCTCCTGCCTATGACTTGAACTCTTTCACTCTACTTACGTTACACTTACTCTTGCTGTTGTTATTATTATTGTTGTTGTTGTCGTTGTTGTTGTTGTTGTTGTTGTCGTAACCTCTCAACAGTGCCATAAAAGGGGACGGACGAGGAGCGGGCGGAGGGTGACTCATATAAAGGTCTCCCTCAGGCTCCATATTCTTATAATTAAATGTATTATTCAAGATACTGTTATTGGGGGCAAGGGCTAGGCTGCGCGTGGCCTCGGTGCTCACCTCCTTACTGGTTCTGGGATGTGTAAAAGTATAGTAAAATTGGGAGTATGCGCTATAGGTATAACTGCGCGTAGCCCCAGTGCTCATCTCCGTCTCATTGGCTTTTGAGTCTTTAGAAGTAAAAGCTACTACTACTACTACTACTACTACTACTACTACTACTACTACTACTACTACTACTACTTCGTGTACCACCACTTCTACAACGTTCTTCCCTGTTTTCAAATATTCACTTCTTGCATTTTATATATTTTTTCATTTCTGTGTTTGTTTCCCATTTCGTGGTCAGCAAACTTGGTATAAAACGTAACTCTGGGCGAAGTGGTGTTTGGAAGTGTGTGTGTGTGTGTGTGTGTGGTAATTGCTTCGGTGTTTGTTTTTGTTTTCGGAATGCGTTTGTGATGGTGATGGTGGTGGTGATGGTGTTTGGGGTGGCGATGGTGGTGGTGATGGTGTTTGGGGTGGCGATGGTGGTGGCGGTGATGGTATTTGGTGTTGAGATGAAATAAAATAGATAAAAACACAAAAAATAAGAGACAATGATAAAGAGTTTTGTGTCTAATGTCTTGTAAGGAAATGTATAGCGAATTTTTCTTTCTGCCTGTCTTTCTTTCTTTCTTTTTTCTTTCGTTCTTTCTTTTTTCTTGTTTTCTTTCTTTCTTTCTTTCTTTCTTTATTATTTCTTTCTTTATTTATTTCCTTTCTATCTTTCTCCTTTTCATCAACATGTGTCACGTGTCTTAAGGTATATACACGCACACACACACACACACACACACACACACACACACACACACACACACACACACACACACACACACACACACACACACACACACACACTCTCTCTCTCTCTCTCTCTCTCTCTCTCTCTCTCTCTCTCTCTCTCTCTCTCTCTCTCTCTCTCTCTCTCTCTCTCTCTCTCTCTCTCTCTCTCTCTCTCTCAATTACTTAAATATGTTTTTCTCTAATGGTATTAAAAGACAAAAAGAAATGGAGACGCAAATAGTGAAATAAGTAAATAAAGAAATACAAGCTATTAAAAAAAATCAAATTAAAAGCAAAAACAAAACAACGAAAACATCATCATCAACAACAACAAAAACAATAGCAGCAACATTCTCAATAATCACATTTCAACTCACTCGTACACCACCACCACCACCACCACCCCTAACGCAATAGTAAAGGAGAGGTATCAAGGTGACCTCACAAAGCCTCTTATTAGTGTTTGTTGCCACGGAGAAGTCCCAACAGTCAGCCGCCTTCCTCGCCCTGTATCATCTCAGTGTCTTGTGTGACGGTAGTGATGTTGGTCCCTTTGCCGCGAGAAGTCCCATTCAGCCGCTTCCCCGCCATATAGTATCTCAGTGTCTTGTGTGACGATAGTGATCTTGGTCCCTTTGCCGCGGAGGAGTTCACATCAGCCGCCTTCCTCATCATCTAGCACCTGTTAGTATTGTGTGGGCGTAGTGATCGTGGTCCTGTTGCGGCGGAGAAGCCCCAACCAACCGCTTCCTTGCCCCGTAGCATCTGGGATTGGTGTTTGGCGGTAGTGATCGTGGTTTTGTTACCACAGAAGAGTACCGATGAGCTGACTTGTCCCTTTGTGGCAGCTTCGAAGGCTCTGCTGTCACGGTGATATTGCACGAAGTTTTGGTCCCGCAGAGAAGTACCGATAAGATCTTTCCTTGCCTTGTAGTAGACCCCGATTGTGTTTGATGCCATGGTGGTTAGAGTATTCCATTAACCACGCGATAATATAGTAAGAATAGCAGTGCATGAATATTTCAAGTATTTATTATTTATTGTGCCAAATGCATTGTTACGAAAAGAAGAAAAAATCGAATAAAAATTATATGAGAAAAAAGAAGCAAAAGGAAAATTTCAGGTCGTTAAATAAAGAAGAAATATAATGTTTTTTGTTTGCCATTGAGTGGGAAAGTAAAATAAAAGAAAATTGATGGCGAAGAGAAAACATGGAATTAAAAGGGGAAATAGATGAGAAGGGGGCGAATGAGAGAGAGAGAGAGAGAGAGAAAATGGGTCCAGGTGCCAATTGTCGGTTGATTTTAATTGAAGGATTAAATGGAGCAGCGAGGCGTTTGTCCTGAGTGATGGTGTGCGACTCTCTCTCTCTCTCTCTCTCTCTCTCTCTCTCTCTCTCTCTCTCTCTCTCTCTCTCTCTCTCTCTCTCTCTCTCTCTCTCTCTCTCTCTCTCTCTCTCTCTCTCTCTCTCTCTCTCTCTCTCTCTCTCTCTCTCTCTCTCACACACACACACACACACACACACACACACACACACATGCCATTGGAAATTAAAGACAAATAATGTCATATAGTCAACGGCAGCCTGTTCTCCCCTCTCCCTTACACACACACACACACACACACACACACACACACGCCCTAAGCCTAAGGAAAATAAACATTTCCTCCTTCATCCCATTATGCTTCATTTAATTCCCATTTTTATTTTCTTTTATTAAACTTTTTTTTTTTTTGGAAGTAGTGAAAAAATATTTCTTGGGGGTGAGGGGGGTAAATGTGTGTGTGTGTGTGTGTGTGTGTGTGTGTGTGTGTGTGTGTGTGTGTGTGTAATATCCTCTTAATTATGTACACAATTACACGCATAAACATTCAGGAATATTAGATAACATTATATATGACGACAGCAAATTATAATCTTTGTATATTTAAATCCATATTCTTAAACATTTCTTCGGGACCTACTCACCCATATTTGATAAGGTATTTCGTTGGATTTGTGTTTGTAGTATATCCATGGGTAAATTTTATGAGCCTTCTGATAGTTTGAGAAGACTTTTCGTAGAGGTTTTGTTAGTAGTATATCCATGGTGGGTAGTTTTATGAGCCAAGTGATCGTCTCATAAGGCTTCTGAACCTTGAACTTGAAACACTCTTATGAGAACCCGACTCGTCTCCTTTGTGGCCTTGGGAAATAGTCGTTGTGAGTGCCGTTAGCGTCTGAGAACACGGGCTTGACTTTCCATTCCTGGCTGTCGTTACTTAATATAATGGACGCTCTCTCTCTCTCTCTCTCTCTCTCTCTCTCTCTCTCTCTCTCTCTCTCTCTCTCTCTCTCTCTCTCTCTCTCTCTCTCTCTCTCTCTCTCTCTCTCTCTCTCAGTGATAAAAAACTTTATGCAGAGTAAGTAATTGGCTTTCTCGTGTTTATTTAGTTTTGTTTCCTCTGTGTACCATTCCCGTATCTTGAGAGAGAGAGAGAGAGAGAGAGAGACTGACTCTTCCAGCCTTTTAAACCTTCGTCTTTGCTCTTTCTAACCAATAGACTTTCTCCTGCCTGCTTGTCCATGTTTCTGTGTTTCCATGTGTCCTTTCTTCCTCTTCATCCACAAACAACGTCTCTTTCCTCCCTTCCTCTCTTCTTCCTCTCTTTCTCTCTCTCCACACTCTTCATCTCTTTGCATCCTTCCTCTCTTCCGCTCTCCAATATTTTCGTCACTGCCAGCCCTGAGAGAGAGAGAGAGAGAGAGAGAGAGAGAGAGAGAGGAAAAAACACTCTGGTTCAGGTGTATACGTCTCTGTGTACCTGTGCTGCCTTAATTAACTCACTGACAAGGTAGCCATTGCACGCCTCTCTCTCTCTCTCTCTCTCTCTCTCTCTCTCTCTCTCTCTCTCTCTCTCTCTCTCTCTCTCTCTCTCTCTCTCTCTCTCTCTCTCTTTGTTAATAATTGCATACGTGTGATTCTTTCAAGCAACGAACACACACACACACACACACACACACACACACACACACACACACACACACACACACACACACATCATAATTGGGTAGAGTGAAAGTCCATTAGAAGCCCATTATTTTTCTCTAGTCGTAATAATAATAATAATAATAATAATAATAATAATAATAATAATAATAATAGTAATAGCAATAATAATGATAATAATGACAAGGTAATCTAATGTTGCTTTTTATTTCTCTCTTTATTGCAGGTATGAAAATTGCGCACCACCACCACCACCATCAGGTTAGCAATCTTCTTTGTGTTGAGAGAGAGAGAGAGAGAGAGAGAGAGAGAGAGAGAGAGGAAGTAGGATAAAACGAAACAAAGAAGAAACTAAAGGAAAACGAGAGAAAAATAAACAGGAGGAGAAGGAAAAAGAAGGAAGAAAAAGAAGAGGAAGAGGAAAGAGATCCAAGTCCTGAGATAAGATAAGAGAAAGAAGAACGAGACGATGAAGGAAAAGAGAAAAAAAAAACATTCTTATTCCCGTCCCCTAATTGGCTGTCCCGTTGGCTGTCGGTTCAAGATGTAGTGTGTGCCTAGGCCTCCCCTGGACCGGACCTGTTGCATACTGGATTACCTTAGGCCGTGGTAGAAAAAGCTTTCCCTCCTTACCTTCCCTATCCTTCTTTTCTCCCTTCCCTCCCTACCTTTCCTTTCTTCCTTCCTTCCTTGCTTTGCCTTCGGTGTCCGTATATCCTTATATATGTCTCTCTCTCTCTCTCTCTCTCTCTCTCTCTCTCTCTCTCTCTCTCTCTCTCTCTCTCTCTCTCTCTCTCTCTCTCTCTCTCTCTCTCTCTCTCTCTCTCTCTCTCTCTCTCTCTCTCTCTCTCTCTCTCTCTCTCTCTCTCTCTCTCTCTCTCTCTCTCTCTCTCTCTCTCTCTCTCTCTCTCTCTCTCTCTCTCTCTCTCTCTCTCTCTCTCTCTCTCTCTCTCTCTCTCTCTCTCTCTCTCTCTCTCTCTCTCTCTCTCTCTCTCTCTCTCTCTCTCTCTCTCTCTCTCTCTCTCTCTCTCTCTCTCTCTCTCTCTCTCTCTCTCTCTCTCTCTCTCTCTCTCTCTCTCTCTCTCTCTCTCTCTCTCTCTCTCTCTCTCTCTCTCTCTCTCTCTCTCTCTCTCTCCCTCCCCCCTCTCCCCCCTTCCCTTCCCCTCTCCTCCCCCTCTCTTTTTCTCTTTTCCCCTCTCCTTATCTTGCGCAAACACACACACACACACACACACACACACACACACACACACACACACACACACACACACACACACACACACACACACACACACACACCTCCTCTTCCTTTTTTCTTCCTTTTCCTCCTCTCCTTTTCTCTCTTCCTTCCTTTCTTCTATTAAGTATGTCTTTCCCTCATGCATCCCATCCTCGCATTCCCCATTCCTTCCTACCCTCATTTTTATTCTCTTCCTTCTCTCCTTCCCTTCATGTATCCCTCCCCTCCCTTCCTCGCCTTACCTCCCTTCGCTTTGTCTTACTTTCTCCTCTTCCTTCAATCCCATCATCTCCCTCCCTCCTTCTTGCCTCCTTGCTTTCTTCCATTTTCTTCCCTCCCTCCTTTCCTCAGTATATCCCTTCCCTTCTTCCTCCTCCTTCTCCTCCTCTCTCTCCCTTCCCCCTCGCGTCCATCCTTTTAATACACTCATAAACATACCAGGAGACACTTGCTGGGTTACGGTGCTGGTCAAGCCTCTAAAACACGTCCCTGCGAAGTGTTGGATTAATGAAAGTTTGACCCCAGAACACTCAGAGAGAGAATGTGTAATGGTGTTGGTGATGGTGGTGGTAGTAGTAGTGGTGGTAGTGGTGATGGTGGTGGTGGTGATGGTGGTTGATGGTACTGGTAGTAGTAGTAGTAGTTAGTAGTAGTAGTAGTAGTAGTACCGGGAAATTAATAGTAGTAGTAGCATGATGATGAAAGTGAGGAAAAAGAATGAAAAAAAAGTAAACGAAGAAAAGGAAGTAAATAAAGAGGAAGAAGAAGAAGAAGGAAAAGAATAAGAAGAAAAATAAAATAAAATAAAAAACTGGACCAAGAAGAACAAGAGCAAAAATCATAACAACAAAAAGAAAAAAAGTAGTAATAATAATAGTAGTAGTAGTAGTAGTAGTAGTAGTAGTAGAAGTTGAAGTTGTAGTACTAGTAAGAGAAGGAAAGTACTTAAGTATTTGTTTGTCATTTCTAAAAACATCATAATTTTACCGAGACTTACGATAATGCTTTCTCATTAACCTTCTCCTCCTCCTCCTCCTCCTCCTCCTCCTCCTCCTTTTACTCAGAGTTGGAGAGGAGGGAAATCAACATCACTCACCCTTACTTTTTCCTTTTATCTCTCTTACTTTTTTCATTATTTTTTTCTTACTTTTTATTTTACTTTCCATCCGTCTCGCTCTTAGTACATATTTCCCCGGCGAGAGAGAGAGAGAAAAGCGGAAGAAGAGAGAGAAAAGAGAGAGAAGAGAGAGAAGAAAAGTAGAAAAAAAAAGAAACAGAAGAAAAAAAAGAAAAAAGAAGGAAAAGGAGAAAGACGAAGAAGAGGAGGAGGATAAGGGGGAAGAAGAAGAAGAAGAAGAAGAAGAAGAGGAAGAGGAGAGATAGCACCCTTGACATCTCTATTCACTGCTTGGACAAAATCAGGAGAATGCGAATGAGCTGAGGAAAAAAGGTCTCTGGAAATGCGACCCCGTTGGAGAGGCTGAGGAAGGGTTTGTTTTGGTTGGCTCTTGGTCTGGGTCTTGGCTGAGGAAGGCTTGTTTAGGGTACTTGAGTTGGGTTAGATTTTGGGCTAGGTTTGGCTGGTTGGTTGGTTGGTTGTTGTTGTTGTTGTTGTTGTAGGTGGTTTGTAGAGGTATAATGAACCACACACACACACATACACACACACACACACACACACACACACACACACACACACACACACACACACACACACTCCACCTCCCCCCCCCCTTTCCCTTCCCCCACACGTTTCAATACCTCTCCTCTTCCTCCTCCTCTTCCTCCTCCTCCTTCTCCTCCTCCTCCTCTCTTCTCCTCTCCTCTCCTCTCCTCTTCTCAGCAAACGTACTTGAGCCCGCGGCAACGCAACGAGCCATTCACTGAAAAAAAACATTAAATTATGCCTCGAGGCTCAAAAGAGAAGAGAGAGAAGGTTTAGGAAAGCCGTAATGAGCAACCGAGAAGAAGAGGCGATTATTTTTATTATTATTGGGAGGAGGAGGAGGAGGAGGAGGAGTGGTGGTAGAGGTAGTAGTGGTGGGTGTGATAGTAGTAGTAGTAGTAGTAGTAGTAGTAGTAATAGTAGTAGTAGTAGTAGTATCAGAAGTAGTAGTAGTAGTAGTAGTAGTAGTAATAGTAGAAGTAGTAGTAGTAGTAGTATTTCAGTTCATTAGCAATGGATGAGCGAAATAAGATAGATAGATAGATAGATAAAGAGATAGATAAAGAGAGAGAGATTACCTGCCCATGACAAGCTTTCAGAACTAATTATGTAGCTCTCTCTCTCTCTCTCTCTCTCTCTCTCTCTCTCTCTCTCTCTCTCTCTCTCTCTCTCTCTCTCTCTCTCTCTCTCTCTCTCTCTCACTCTCTCTCTCTCTCTTCTTCCTTCCCGTCATTAGATTTTCATTATTTCTTTCCTTTCCTCCATCCTACATGTATTGTTTTTCTCTCCCTCTCTCTGTTGGTTTTCTTTCTTATCATTTTATTGTCTTCATTTCTTTTTTCCTTTCTTCCTTTTTTTCTTCCATTCTATCTTCCTAACTATTTTCCCCTGCTATCTTATTATCGTTCCTCCTTTCATTTCTTCCTTGATATGTTCCTCCTCTCTCTTCGTTCTCCTTTCCTACCATCCTTATCTCTTTCATCCTTCCTTCCTTCTTTACAAATCCTTCTAGCAGACAGATGAAATAATATGAGATAAAATGAGCGCAACACAGCATCATTACGCAAACAGCATCCTTGAACTTCAGGACCCGTTTTCTCAGACGATTTCGGCTCTCACAACAACTCTTTCCCAAGGCCACACAGGAGATGAATCGGGTTCTCATGGGTGTTTTTTTATGTCATGGTGCAGCAAAAGCATTGTCAAACCATCACTAGGCTCGTAAAAGTACCCACCATGGAAATATTACTAATACAACCTCTACGAAAGTCTTATTGAATGTGGCTGTGTAAGCACCGAAATGATTGAGAAGATGGGCGTTAACCTCGACAAAACCCACGTTCTTTATGCCGTTTCGGACCTAATGGGCCACTTACGTTTTGAGTGTTGAAGGAAAATATGAATATGATAACGGAGAAATAAAAAAACAAAAAACTCAGGTGATGTTGTTAAGGTCCTAGAGAATTTAATAAGAGGGAGAAGTGTGAGAAATAGAGATGTATGTGCTTGAAATATTGAAGTGTTTTAGTGTGTTGAGAAAGAGAAAGGGAAAAGTGTGAGAAATGTAGATATATAAAGAAAACTAGCGTGAATTATTGAAGTCTTAGAGCATTTATTAAAGGGAGAAGTGTTAAAAAAGGAGATAGATACGCATGAATTGTGGAGGTCTTAGTGTGTTGAAAGAGAGAGGAAAAGAAAAAGGGAGAAGTGAAAACTAGCGTGAATTATTCAGGCTTTATATCGAGTATTGAAAGAGTGAGGGGAAGAAGAGTGTGAACCCATCCATCCTCGCTAACAAGTACTGAACCCCTTTTACGAAGCTCCGTCACGTCTTCTATGCAAATAAGACCTTTACACCAGGCCATCAGGTTATGTAAGGGTGAGCAGGAGGTGGTGGTAGGCAGAGGAGGAGGAAGAGGAGATAGTGAGAGTGGTGGTGATGGTGGTGGTAGTAGTTGTGGTAATATTGGTGATAGTGATGATGGTGATGGAGATTTAAGTGGTTTTG
>NC_066549.1:657191-659691 GCF_024679095.1 Eriocheir sinensis
AGGTGGAGAACTGAGGAGGAGGTGGAGGATGAAGAAGAATAACAAGAAAAAGAACGAGTAGCAAAAAAGGAGAAAATAAGAACAAGAAAAAAAGGAGAGAGAGAGAGAGAGAGAGAAAAAAACTTACTTCCAGCCTCTCTCTTCCTCTCCTCTAATGAGCGAAGCGACTCAGATGGTGACGCTCAGGGAATCAAGTTCGTTTTAATTATATGGCTGTCTGTGTCTGTCTGTCTGTCTGTCTGTCTGTTCGTGTGTGTGTGTGTGTGTGTGTGTGTGTGTGTGTGTGTGTGTGTGTGTGTAGGTTAGGTTAGTGGTTGAATGTTCGGTAGACTGACTGACTAAATGGTTGACACACCCACACACACACACACACACACACACACACACACACACACATCCACTTACTTAATCAAAGCATTCTGTCATCTCGTTTGTTTATGTGTTTGCTTGTTTGTGTGTTTGTTTGTTCGTGTGTTTGTTTGTGTGTGTTTGTCTCAGTGGAAGTTAAGCAGGATTTTCTTTTGTGTGTGTGTGTGTGTGTGTGTGTGTGTGTGTGATGAAGAGAGAGAGAGAGTAATTATCCTCCTAACACTCCTCCACTTCAATTTTCCGTCTCTCTCTCTCTCTCTCTCTCTCTCTCTCTCTCTCTCTCTCTCTCTCTCTCTCTCTCTTCCTTTCTGTTCCTAAATAATATTTCCTTCATGACTTCCTTCCTTCCTTCATTCATTCATTGCTTCTTTCTTCCTTCCTTCATTCCTTCCTTCCTTTCCTCCTTCATTCATTCTTTCCTTCACCCATTCATTCACACATTAAGTAATACACCCGGCTGCCTCCTACGAGACTATTGAATGGGTCCTTTCCCTCTTGCCGTTCCCTTTCCTTTCCTCTTCGTCGAAATACGTGTTTTTATATCCTCTCCCTTCCCACCACCCATCTCTTCCTCACACGACCTCTGCCTTACATTACATAACTTATCTTACCTAACCATACCTTACCTTACTTCACCTTACCTAAAATTACATTAACTGACATTATATAACTTATCTTACCTAACCTTACCATACCTTAATTCATCTTACCTTACATTACATTAACTGATATTACATAACTTATCTTACCTAACCTTACTGTACCTTAATTCACCTTACCTTACAATACATTAACATACATTACATAACTTAACTTACCTAACCTTACCATACCTTACTTCACCTCACCTAACATTACTTTAACTGACATTATAAAACTTATCCTGGCTAACCTTACCATACCTTAATTCACCTTACATTACAATACATTAACATACATTACATAACTTACCTTACCTAACCTTACTGTACCTTAATTCACCTCACCTTACATTACATTAACATACATTACATAACTTATCTTACCTAACCTTACCATACCTTACTTCACCTTACCTTACAATACATTAACATACATTACATAACTTATTATTACCTAACCTTACCTTACCTTACTTTACGCTACCTAACTTTACATTACGAGTGATGGAAGGAATGAAAGACGAAAGGAACTAAGGAAGAAATGAATGACGGAAGGAAGGAAAGAAGGAAGGAAGGAAAAAACGAGGGAATGAAAGAAGGAAGGTCCGAATGCCTCTTTCATCTCATCTAATTCTTGTTTCATCTCAATTCAACTTATTTTTTCTTACCTTTAATTTTTCGAACTTAAAAAAAAAATCACAAATATTTTTCATACATACAAACAAACGTATCTGTCTAGTCATTACTAAGCATTCCCATTCATTCTTCTCATAACCTTTCCTCTTTCCCCTTACCTTTCTCTCTCTCTCTCTCTCTCTCTCTCTCTCTCTCTCTCTCTCTCTCTCTCTCTCTCTCTCTCTCTCTCTCTCTCTCTCTCTCTCTCTCTCTCTCTCTCTCTCTCTCTCTCTCTCTCTCTCTCTCTCTCTCTCTCTCTCTCTCTCTCTCTCTCTCTCTCTCTCTCTCTCGCACCCCCAATCCCACACATATATAGACAGACAGACAGATAGAGAGAGAGAGACGAGGAAGGGTTTCAGAAGACTTTTTCCAATAACAGCTTTTCATGTCTCGCGCCAAGATTAAAAAAAGCGATGTGGAGGAAGAAGATGAATCAAGGAGAGGAAGTACGAATAGAAGGAGGGGAAGGAGGAAAAGATGGAGGAGGAGGAGGAGGAGGAGGTATTTAATAAGTGATAGAAGAGGTCTCTAAATCCCCTGAAAGAGTTGGGTTTAATTTTATCAGTGAAGAGAGAGTGCAAAAGCCAGTCCCCTTATTCACTTAATTAAACCGTCATTAAGGAAACGTCAAATCAATGTCTTTTTTTATTATTAACATAGAAGAAGAATATGAGAGAGAGAGAGAGAGAGAAGGAAAGGGAAAGAAAGCTGCAAATCTCTCTCTCTCTCTCTCTCTCTCTCTCTCTCTCTCTCTCTCTCTCTCTCTCTCTCTCTCTCTTAATAACCAGCTGTCAATCTGCCAAATTACATCTTGA
>NC_066549.1:662191-664691 GCF_024679095.1 Eriocheir sinensis
TCTCTCTCTCTCTCTCTCTCTCTCTCTCTCTCTCTCTCTCTCTCTCTCTCTCTCTCTCTCTCTCTCTCTCTCTCTCTCTCTCTCTCTCTCTCTCTCTCTCTCTATCTATCTATCTATATATCTATCTATATATCTATCTGTCTATCTATCTGTATATATCTCTATCTGTCTCTTATTCCTTCATTTAATTTATTTTTATCTCATTCCTTCAATTTCTCATATTGTCTCTTTTCCCTTTACTCTTTTTTCTATTATATATCGTTTTTCTCCTTCATTTCTTTCTATTTATATTTCCATTTCTCTTTCTTGCTTCTTATTATATTGCTCTTCTCTCCCTCCTTCTATGCATCTATTTTTCTATCTATCTATATCAATCTATCTATCTATCTATCAGTGTCACCCTCTCTCTCTCTCTGTCCTAACTCACTACCCGTTTATTGTTTCCGCTAACCCAAAAAAGACAGCCAAGCCACTTCAAAGGCGAGCTCTCTGTTATGCGTCACTCTGAGGTCGGGAAGGGAAGCGTGGGAGCGTGAAGTCTGGAGGCCATGGAAAAGGCGCTGGACAGTTCAACAAAAGGGCGAAGGGTTGCTGGGCGCTTTGTGGTGTAGGGATGTTCGTTTTCTTTCTGTCTATAGTGTTGTGAGGTTCAAAATTTACCTTACCTAACCTAACCTAACCTAATCTAACCTAACCTAACCTAACCTTATTTTTTTCATTCCTATTTTTATTTCTATTTTTTTCGTTTCCTTATATTTTGCTATTTTCCTCTTATGTTTCTTTTTAATTATCATTCTTATTTTTCTTTTTTTCTTATTTATCTATTTTTTCTTTTTTTATTAGTTTTTCTTATTTTCTTCTATTTTTTCAATTTCTTGTTTTTTTTTCTTTCGCATTTTCTTCCTATTTATTTTCATATTTTCACTCTTTCCTCTTTTCCTCTCGTTTATTTCTCTTCATTTTTTTCCTTTTCACATCTATTTCTTATTTCTCTAATTTTCACTCTCTCCTTTTTTCCCTTTCGTATATTTTCTCTCTCCATTCCATTTATTTTATTCCAACTCTATCCCCTCCCCTCTTATTTTTTTCTCTCTTTTTCTCTTCACTCTTCATTTATCTTAACACTCCTATTCCCCTCCCTCCTGTTCTCTCTCTTCCTCCTCCTCCAAATTTTCCCTCTTCCTCCTCTTCTTCTTTTTCATCTTACTTATCCTCTTCATTCTCTATTCTTTCTCTTCTGTTTCTTTCTCCACTTTCTTCTTTTCCTCATATTTCTTTTCCCATTATTCATTTTTTCCTATTCTGCATACTTCGCTATTTCTTCTTCCTCCTCCTCCTCCTCCTCCTCCTCCTCCTCCTCTTCCTCCTCCATTTCTTTGCCTCTACCCTTCTTGTTTCTTTCTTCCTCACTTCATTCCAATCTCCCTTCTTTCTTTCATCGTGTGTCTTTTCCTCTGTGGTTATCTCTCTTTGTATAGTCTCTCTCTCTCTCTCTCTCTCTCTCTCTCTCTCTCTCTCTCTCTCTCTCTCTCTCTCTCTCTCTCTCTCTCTCTCTCTCTCTCTCTCTCTCTCTCTCTCTCTCTCTCTCTCTCTCTCTCTCTCCAGACAAAAGCAAAGAGCCTAATGAAGCGAAACGGAGAGAGAGAGTAGAGCGGGTCTGTAACACGTTTGAGACACGTTTGATAAATGATAGAAGCAAAGTCGTTAATCTCTCTCTCTCTCTCTCTCTCTCTCTCTCTCTCTCTCTCTCTCTCTCTCTCTCTCTCTCTCTCTCTCTCTCTCTCTCTCTCTCTCTCTCTCTCTCTCTCTCTCTCTCTCTCTCTCTCTCTCTTCTTTTACTCTTCATTTTCCTTCCTTTTATTTTCTTCTCATGTTCTTTCTTTTTCTTCATTCTTTCTCTCCTTCTTTCATTTCTTTCTCTACTTCCTTCTTTCTTTCCCTTCTTTCCTTTTTTTTCTTTTCGTTCTCTTTTGCTGTTCTCTTATTTCCTTCCTTCATTCCTTCTTTCCTTTCTTCTCGCCTTCCTTCCTCCTTTCCTTCTTTTCTTCTTTTTTCATATGTTCTTTTTCCTTACCTATTTTTTCTGTTTTCCTTTTTTTTTCTCTTGTCTAGTTTTTCTTTTTCATTTTCTTTCATCCTTCCTTCTTTCTTTCCCTTCTTTCCTTTTTTTTTCTTTTCGTTCTCTTTTGCTGTTCTCTTATTTCCTTCCTTCATTCCTTCTTTCCTTTCTTCTCTCCTTCCTTCGTCCTTTCCTTCTTTCCTTCTTTTTTCATATGTTCCTTTTCCTTACCTTATTTTTCTGTTTTCCTTTTTTTTCTCTTGTATAGTTTTTCTTTTTGTTTTTCTTTCATCCTTCCTTCCTTCCTTATTTCCTGCTTTCCTTCCTTCCTTGCTTCCTTCTTTCTTTCCTTGTTCCTCTTGTCTTTTTCCTCCTCCTCCTCCTCTATCTTCTCCCAATCCTTATCTTAATCCTTACTTTCTCTCCTCTTCCTCCTCCTCC
>NC_066549.1:669691-674691 GCF_024679095.1 Eriocheir sinensis
TGACATTTCGTTTATTTTGCATTCTTTTTGGGGAGGGTTGGGGTGGGCATGGAACACTATAGACATCCGCGGTAATTTACTTTGCTTTCTTATATTTTTATGCAATCCGAACCACTGATGTCTCCTCTACAACGGTGAACTTTCTTTTAATTTTCTTTCTCTTTCGTGTAGTTTGCACTCTATTTATTTTGGGGGATTAAGGAAAACAAGAGATATCAGCTGTATTGTCATGTGCTTTCTCACCTCTTAATGTAAACCGAACCACTAATGTTTCCTCTACAACGGTGAACTTTCTATTAATTTACTTTCTCTTTCGTGTAGTTTGCATTATCTTTATTTATGGGCACGGAACACTAAAGCTATCAACTGAATTGTCATTTGCATTTTTACTTTTTAAGAGACTAGTGTTGCCTCCTCTACAATAATTAATCTTTCTTTTTAATTCCCTTTCTCTATATTTTCAGCAAAGGTAAAAGACTCGTGACACCTTCCAATCTATCAGGAAAACAAAAGTCTGTCTGCTGGTTTTTTTCTGTTCTGTTTTTACTTTGTTAATTCTATTTGTTTTGTCCGTTTGTTGTTTTACTGTTCTGTGTTTACTTTGTTACTGCTTTTTTGTTTTGTTTTCTTGTTTATGTTCACCGGTCGTCTGTTTTTCTAATTGCCTTTTTCAGATTCCTATTTTCTCCTTTACAACCTGAGTCTATATCTTTGCTTTCTTTCTTTTTTTCTTAGACAAGCAAAATTAATGTCTTTCTTTCTTTACCTCTTTCTTTCTTTCGTTTCTTTCATTATTTCTCTCCTTTCCTTCCTTTCTATCGTTTTTTTCTTTCTTTCTTTCGTTCTTTCCTTTTTTTAGCCTGACAGAAGCTAGCATCATCTCCTTTACCATTGTCATATTCTCTCTTTTAACTAACTTCCTTTCTCATTCTTTTTCAGGTAAGGAGAACTCGTAACAACCACCACTCTACAACTCAAGCCAAATTCATCACTCACTCCTCCCACCACTTCGTTCATCACACCTAGAAGCCACCACCATCAATACATCAACACGACCATCACCATTAGCGGGGCGTCTCTTCTGTCACAGGCAAGTTAGTGAGTGTGGTATTCATTAGTGGTCACGTCATGTTACCTGCAAATACTGAGTGACGTGGCGTGAAGGTTATCGATATCCAGGTAACATTTGATTAGTTTGTTGCGTTGGTGTTGTTCTCATTGTGTTTCCTCTCTAGCTATCTATGTATCTATCTGTATGTCTATCTATCTATCTATCTGTGTGTAAGGGAATAAATGAGGGATTGAAAGAATGAAGGAAGGAGGGAAGGAAGGTTAGCAAGAGGGTTAATATGAAAGAGAAATGGCGAAAAGAAAGGAGGGAAAGAAGGAAGGAAAGAGGGAAAACGAAAATTATATAGCAAAAAGGAAGGAAAAAAGGAAGTAAGTAAAAAAGAGAGAGGGAAGGAAGGAAGGAAGGAAAGAAGGAAGGAAAAGGATAGCAAAAGGGAAAACTAGAACAAAATTGAAATAAAGAAACGCTTATGGAAACAAACATGGATGAGAGACGGAAGGAAAGAAATAAAGCAAAATGGAAGGAAGAAAGGAAGGAAAGATAAAAGGAATGGATGAAGGGTATAAACCGTCTTCAAATTTTAATAATAAGATAAAGAGACTTCGATGACACTTAAGATCATTAGGGAACGAAGAGAGAGAGAGAGAGAGAGAGATTTGTGATCTAGTTCATTCTTGTGTTACGTATCTTGTTCATTTTTTAATTTTTTTTATTGACCTTTCACTCCATCCACTCCTGTGTGTGTGTGTGTGTGTGTGTGTGTGTGTGTGTGTGTGTGTGTGTGTGTGTGTGTGTGTATCTAGCATCAAAACCTCGACACACACACACACCTACACACAAACACACGCAAAACATTTCTCTCGGCGTTTCCAAGAACGCCTCTCATCTCTCTCTCTCTCTCTCTCTCTCTCTCTCTCTCTCTCTCTCTCTCTCTCTCTCTCTCTCTCTCTCTCTCTCTCTCTCTCTCTCTCACTCTCTCTCTCTCTCTCTCTCTCTCTCTCTCTCTCTCTCTCTCTCTCTCTCTCTCTCTCTCTCTCTCTCTCTCTCTCTCTCTCTCTCTCTCTCTCTCTCTCTCTCTCTCTCTCTCTCGCCAAAGGGGACGGTCTGGACCAACATCAGTTTGCAAGACAAGGAGGAGTTGGAGGAGGTAGTTTGATCCTGTTAAAGAGAGAGAGAGGAGAGAACTTTCTCTATTGAATGAATGGTTAGGTAAGTCCTGTAAAGAAGAGAGAGAGAGTCATTTAAAGAGGGAGTCCCTAAGAGATAATCACTTAATTAATCTTTCCTTGAGTTATTGACCTGATTATATTCTTTCAATTTGTTTTCTTTTTCCTTATTATTGCATTTCTTTTTCTGTCTTTTCTTTTTCCTTATTATTGCATTTCTTTTTCTGTCTTTTCTTTTTCCTTATATTCTGAAAAGGAGTAAATAGGAGCAAATTAATTGTCTTTTCACGACCAAGGAAGAGAGGAAATGGGAGAAAGGAAGGATGAAGGAAAAGCGAAAATGAAAGAAGTAACAGACGGAAACAGGAAATATGTGAATGATTGAATAAAAGATGAAAAATTAAGAAGGGAAAAGGGAAATAAATTACAGAAGAAAAGAGAGAGAGAGTACGAAATAAAGGACAGAATGAAATAAGAAAGAACTGTAGGAATAGAGGAAGGAAACATGAAAAGATGTAACATTAGAGAAGAAAATGAAGGATGGATAGAAGGAGGAAAGGAAGGAAGGAAGGAAGGAGGGAGGGAAGGAAGGAAGGAAGTTAGGAAGGAAAATCAGTGAGGGAGAATGCTTAAGATTAATTACTTGAAGGAGGAAGGAACTGCAAGAGAGAGAGAGAGAGAGAGAGAACGACCGTCCTCAGTGTGTTGGCGTTCTGTGTCTTTGATCTTGCCTTGAGGAGTTGAAGCAATCTCGGTGATGGTAGTAGTGGTAGTAATAGTAGTAGTAGTAGTAGCAGTAGTAGTAGTAGCAGTAGTAGTAGTAGTAGTAGTAGTAGTAGTAGTAGTAGCAATTTTCTTTTTCTTTGGTGCTGCGTGTAGTGCCCGTAGGCTCTATTGAAAGAACCCTTGGACGACCCAGCCCGTTAGTGGAGCAGGCGAATTTTATTTATAGTGAGGTATTATCCATGCCTGGCCCATGCTGCCCCCCGGTGCTCCTTTTGACCGAAGTCGCTAAAGTTAGGGTTGATTGAAGATCCGAGCAGCATGTGGTTAGTCTTTTGCTACTCGGTAACGGTTGAAATATTTTTAGTGTATTTCCTGGGAATCAAACGTAGGTTCTCGTACTCACAATACCCACAACCTGACCACTCGGCCACCGCCTCGATTAGTAGAAGAAAGTGTGTCCGTATTTCTTACCGTGTTTCTTTCCCTCCTTCACTCATACTTTTATCTACATTTCTTTCCATCTTTCCATCCATACTTTTTATCTTTTAATTTCTCATATCTTTCCTTCCTATTTCTTTTCTTCCTTCCTTTCTACTTAATGTATCTGCAAGTTTAAGTCAGGTTCATGTTTTACTACATTTTTCATCATAATAAATCTTACACACTTGCTTTTACTTTCATCCATTCACGAAGGAAGGAAGAAGAGAAGGAAGAAATAAAGAAATAAAGCAGGAAGGTATGTGTGTCTGTCTCTTTCCCTATCTGTCTGTCTGTCTGCCTGTCCTCCTGTCTGTCTGTATGTATGTATGAATGTATGTATGTATGTATGTCGGTCTTCTTTTAAAACACAAGGCCCGCGGAGTAATCAGTGAGGTTCAGGACGAAAAGTTAAGTTGCATGAAAAGAAAAAAAAGTCACGGAAGAAAGTCTTGATTATTTCCACCTCACAAAAAGAGAGAAAGAAAGAAAGAAAAGAAGAAAGAAAGAAAAGTAATAAAAGAATGTTAGTCAGACAAGATTGCGACTTTTAATGTTTTTTCGTGTGTTTTGTTGTTGTTGTTGTTGTTATTGATTTTCTTCTCATTATTTTCTACCTTCTTGATCTTGTGTCTCATTTTCCGCTTTGTTTTGTTTTCTTTTAGTTGTTTTTGTTGTTGTTTGTGATACTGTTGTCCGTGTCTGACCTGTATATCTCTCTCTCTCTCTCTCTCTCTCTCTCTCTCTCTCTCTCTCTCTCTCTCTCTCTCTCTCTCTCTCTCTCTCTCTCTCTCTCTCTCTCTCTCTCTCTCTCTCTCTCTCTCTCTCTCTCTCTCTCTCTCTCTCTCTCTCTCTCTCTCTCTCTCTCTCTCTCTCTCTCACACACACACACACACACACACACACACACACACACACACACACACACACAGAGGCGGGGTTCTCGAGTGTTCATCTCTTTGCATAAACAAGATAAGGTTTTAATTAAGGAATTTTTAGGGAGGGGTTAAGAGAAGGGAAGCTAAATTTAATACTATCGATAGAGTTGATAAGAGTTATAATAATGATGATGATGAGGATGATGATGGTGATAATGATAATGGAGAAATATCACCATGCCTTTTTAACTATGAATATATTTTTCACTTAGATGGTTTCAATCATTCTCCTCCTCCTCCTCCTCCTCCTCCTACTCCTTTTCTTACTCCTATTCCTCTTCTTATTCGTATGTGTGTGTGTGTGTGTGTGTGTGTGTGTGTGTGTGTGTGTGTGTGTGTGTGTGTGTGTGTGTGTGTGTGTGTTTTAATGAGCAAGTGGGTGTGAGGTTTTTATTGTTCCAAGAGAAAGGACATAATTACTTAAACACACACACACACACACACACACACACACACACACACACACACACACACACACACACACACACACGAGGAAAAGATTAAGGTTGTTATTGCCCCAAGATCCTTCCCCTACTCTCTCTCTCTCTCTCTCTCTCTCTCTCTCTCTCTCTCTCTCTCTCTCTCTCTCTCTCTCTCTCTCTCTCTCTCTCTCTCTCTCTC
>NC_066549.1:677191-679691 GCF_024679095.1 Eriocheir sinensis
CCTTTTCTAACCTTTTCTGTACCTTTTCTTTTTTTCTTATTCTTCCATCTTTCTTTCCTTCCTTCCTTCCTTCCTCTTTCTCTATCCTTCATCATTTCTTTCTTGTTTTCTCTTTTCTTTTTCTTTATCTATTCTTTCTTAATTTGTTTGAGAGAGAGAGAGAGAGAGAGAGAGACAACCGGCTGATAGGGAAAGATTTATGTCATTTTTCGCCTACACAACAGCCATTGTCGTCATGTGTCCCGCTCGAACCATCACCACTATCACCACCATCAACACCACCGCCGCTGCCATCACCATTGCAGTAGTGGTGGTAGTAGTAGCATTAGTAGTAGTAGTAGTAGTAGTAGTAGTAGTAGTAGTAGTAGTAGCCCCACTACCACCACCGCCAACACAACCACAACCATCACCAACGTCTCTCGTCCTTCAAATGTTCGTATTTACCCACAAAACAACAATGCAGTTTACAACACAAAGTTTACAGCAGCTTTCTGGAGCGTAGGCGACAAATTATGTTACACACATAATGTTGCATCTAGTTCAACAACAAAGTCTCGGGAAATCCTGGGCCACATTTAACACCAGCAGACTCATTACCAGAAGCTTTATCAGGTAGATATCCTCGAGATTGCTACGAACTTTCCATTGCTTAAAAGTCAGTGTGTTATCAGCTTGAAAAGTCTACGTGCAGTGGCGTGAAAATTCTACGGACACAGCCAGCCACATTTTCATTTCTTACTGTCCCCCGTGATTGACAAAACGTGAACACTCTATTATCATTGAGCATAACTAGACAAATGCTGCTTTAAAAGGCGTATTAACCAAGGATTCTATCTGTACGAGGTAAAGCGTACGGACACAGCCAGCTACGTTTTCATTTCTTGCTGCCTTCGGTGATTGACAACACGAACACTGTGGATTATCATTGACCAGAACTAGACATACGTTGCTATATGAGGCGCAGCAACCAGATATTATAAGTTTCTACCCATCGCTTTGCCATGATTTAACCTTCGTTGTAGAAAATTACAAGACAAATACTGCAAACTTCTCCCGAAAGTGACGTCTTTAAGCAACTCCTCGATACTTCTTTTTATAGTAGCAATGATTGATGGGCTGTTTGTCTTTTTTTTTGCCCTTGAGGTGCTTCCTTTACTGTAGAAAAAGCTAACGCGCAAGTAATATCAGCGTCTAACCAAAACCTCACCTCTAACTTCTACAACATAACAGAATTAGACATAAAACCATCACACTAACTAGATCTAGAATGAGGTGCGGTAAGGTATCAATGATGGGCCGTGTAAGGTCCATATTATTAAACATCTCGAGATCCCACATCAGCTATTTCCAAGGCCACTGAGAAGATTAACCTGGTTTTCATTGGCGATTTTTCCTTTCAAGATGCAGAAGTCGGATACAACTATCACTAGGATCACAAAGCAGCCCATGTAAACCTCAGCAACTTCTACAAGAGGCTTTTCAAACAGGCGAACTGAGCCGCTGAGACGTTTAAAAATACTGAAGCAAGCCTAAAGCGAGCAGCCGTGAACCTAACCAAGACACATTGCAATGGACCTTGGAGTGGAGGACAGCGACTAACACTCCGCCTTCCTCCTCCTTCCTCCCTCCCTTCCTCACTCCATCGCTGTGTTTGGATGTGAAACGGAGAGGCGAGGGAGGGAGGGATGAATGGGAGGAGGATATGGTGGTGATGAAGATGAAACACTAAGAAGACGAAGAGAAAAAGAGAGAAAAGAAAGAGAAAGAAGAAATTGAAGATTTAGAGGATTAAGAGATGAAGTAGAATGAGGAAAAGCAATAAAATGGAGAGGTGAGGAAGGAAGAGCTAATGGGAAGAGCGAAATATATGGTTGAGACGATGAAGAAGAAACAAGAGAAGAAGAGAAGGAATAAGAGGATTAAGAGGAGGCGGAGGAGGAAGAACGAAAGGGAAATTATAAGACTACGAAGAAGAAAAAGCAGTAGATGAGGAAAGAGAAATGAAAAGTTAGGACAAAGGAAAATGTGGAAAGTATGTTGGAAAAAAGGAAAGTAGAGCAAGAATAGAAGACATAAGAGAAGGAGAAGAAGGAGAAGAGGCTGTTACTACTACTATCACTACCACTCCTAATACTAATACTACTATTACTACTATTACTACTACTAAGACAAATACGACCACTACTGCTACCACTACATCTAGCACTACCACTACTACCACTACTAACTCTACTACTATTGGAGTTATTGCTGCTACTTCTACTAATGCAATCGCTACACTGATAATATTAACATCAATACAAAAAAGTAATAAGAAAAATAGGAATTGGCTTGGAGGGAAGGAAGGCAATGAGGCAATAATGTAACTCTCTCTCTCTCTCTCTCTCTCTCTCTCTCTCTCTCTCTCTCTCTCTCTCTCTCTCTCTCTCTCTCTCTCTCTCTCTCTCTCTCTCTCTCTCTCTCTCTCTCTCTCTCTCTCTCTCTCTCTCTCTCTCTCTCT
>NC_066549.1:684691-707191 GCF_024679095.1 Eriocheir sinensis
CCTTTATTGACCTTCCCCTCTTCTTCCTCTCTTCCTTCTTTGATAGTCCCTCACCCTTTCTCTTCCTTTCTCTTCTCCCTTCCTTTCCTCCCTTTCCTCTTTTCTCATTCTTTCTCCCTCCCTCCCTTCTTTCTCCCCGTCGTACCTCACTCCCTTCCTTCCTTCCTTCCTTCCTCTTTCTTCCCTTCTCATTTTATTTCCTTATCTCCTTTCCTCCCTTCCTTTCCTCCCTCTAAGCAATAAGGGACAGGGCCTCGACAGGGTATCCCACAATCACTTCTCCCTGTCAACGCCTCCTCCTACTCCTCCTACTCCTCCTCCTACTCCTCCTCCTCCTCCTCCTTCCCCCTTACATTGCTTCAGTGAGCTCCGATATTAATCATTTGGTGGAACGAAGAAAAGGAGGAGGAGGAGGAGGAGGAGGAGGAGGAGGAGGAGGAGGAGGGGGAAGAGAAGAGAAGGAAGGGAAGATAAGGGAAGGGAAAGAAGGGGAAAGCGAAAGAGGAAAGGAATGGGAAGAATGTTAGTAAAAGGAAAAGAGGATAAAAGATGATAAATTAGAAGAAATAAGAAGAAAACGAAGAAAAATAGGACAATGGAGAAAGTGCAAGTTGATAAATGAAAAAGAAGGAATAAAAAGGAAAAGAATGAAGAAAGGAAGATCAAAGTAACTGGAAAGAAACATGAAAGAACAGGACTGGAAAAAAAAGGAAAGAAGGAAATCAGTGAATGTATGATGATAAATAGAATAAAAAGAAAAAAAGAAAAGAAATGGAAGAAGGAAGAACGTGTACGAAGGGTGAAAACCGAAAGGGAAAGGAAATAGAAAAGAAAAGAAAGAAAAGGAAGTGAATGGAAAGGAATAAATAAAAAGATGGAAAAGGAACGGAAAAGAAACGTTGAATATTTTGTTTTTCGCATATCGAGAAAGTTTGTCTCATATTTTATTTCTCGAAGAACAAAAATAAAAGGAAGTGAAAAGTTTTGAGAAATGTGAAAGATCTGTCGAGGAGAAAGATGGAGGTGAAAGAGAAAGAGAAAGAAAAGAAAAAGAAGGGAAACGGAGGAGAAAGAAGAGTAAAAGAGGAGGAAGAAGAGAAAGAGAGGAGGAGAAGGAGAAGGAATTATGGAAAAAGAGCAAGAGAAAAAGGAAAAGAGGAAAAAAGGAAAAGGAGAGAAAGAGGAAAGAGGAGAAAAAGGATGGAGAGAAAAAGAAGAAAGAGGAAAAGGGAGTAGATAGATAGAGATGGGTAGACAGATAGATAAACATAGATAGATAGATAGAGATAGAGAGAAGATAGATAGAAAAGGGAGTAGATAGATAGAGATGGGTAGAGCAGATAGATAGATAGAGATAGATAGAGTGAGAGAAAAACAATAAGAAAAATAAATAAATAAATAAAGAGAGAAAACTGATGATGATGATGACACTGATGATCAAGAAGACATTAAAGGGCAATGAAAAAGAAGGAGGAGGAGGAGGAGGAGGAAGAGGAGGAGGAATGGAATAAAAGAAGGAAGGAAGGAAGGAAGGACACGGGAAAAATAACTGATGATAAAGAAGGAAAAATGAAGAAGAAGGAAGAAGAAGGAAGAAGAAGAAGAAGCAAACAGAAGAAAAAGAGGATGAGAGAAGGAGAAGGAAAAGAAAGAGAGAAGGAAAGAAAAAAGGAAAGAAAGACATGGAGGAAGAGGAAAAGAAGGAGAAAAAGAGAGAAAGAAGAAGGAAGAGGAGGAGGAGGAAGAAGAAAAAGAAGATGACAGAAGTAAGAGGAGGAGGAGGAGGAGGAGGAAGCAAGGAGGAAAAATAAACAAGGAAAGAAATAAAGACGGCAGACATAGAGGAGGAGGAAGAAAGAAGATGAAGAAGGAGGAAGAGGAGGAGGAGGAGGAGGGGGAAGAAGAGGAAGAAGATATTGAACAACTTTCCAAACTGCTCGGCTGAAGAGGAGTCATACAGAGGCAACATTCCTCCTCCTCCTCCTCCTCCTCCTCCTCCTCCTCCTTTTCCTCCTCCTCCTCTTATCTTCCTCCTCGCCGTCTTCTTCCTAATCATCTTCCCCTTGAGTGGTTTTTGCATTTCTCTTCGTTGATCTTTTTTTTCTCTGTTGTTGTTGTTGTTGTTGTTGTTGTTGTTGTTGTGTTTCTTCCTCCCTTTAACTTTTTTCTTTTCCTTTTTCTTTTTTTTTCTTTTTTTTCTTATCGTGGAATTTTCTTTTTTTGCAGCTCTTCTTCTTCTTCTTCTTCTTCTTCTTCTTCTTCTTCTTCTTCTTCTTCTTCTTCTTCTTCTTCTTCTTCATCTTCCTCTTCTTTTTCTTCTTCTTCTTCTTCTTCTTCTTTTTCTTCTTCTTCTTCTTCTTCTTCTTCTTCTTCTTGAGCCTATTCACGCAAGAGTAATGAAAAATGAGAACCTGAAGTCATTTTATTTCCCATTAAGAGAGAGAGAGAGAGAGGGCGTTAGGACTTAGGAAATGGTTGAATGGAAGAATTAATGACTGCAAAATTAAGAGAGAGAGAGAGTGTAAATGAGTACTGGTTTGCGTTCCATAAAATACATTAACGTTAAACACCACTTCGTTATTTACTGAGTGTTTAAAGCGACTCTTTTATGTGTGTGTGTGTGTGTGTGTGTGTGTGTGTGTGTGTGTGTGTGTGTGTGTGTGTGTGTGTGTGTGTTTTATTCATATTTGCTTTTATGAATTACCGTGGATTTATACTTACAGAAACACACACACACACACACACACACACACACACACACACATATACAAACCAACAAACACACGCTATTTACTCTCTCTCTCTCTCTCTCTCTCTCTCAGTGAAAGTAAAATATAACTTTTCTCTCCTTATTAACTTCAACTTCCTATTTACAAGTGTCCAGACTCCGTGCTTAAGTATCCATGCAAAAACAATCTTATAATACACTTTCTCTCTCTTTCTCTCTTTTTCCTCTCTGTATCTCTATCTCTATCTATCCTGAGTTTACTGGTAGAGTTAGTGTAGTGAATAACAATGGTGGATCTTACCAGGCAGTCACTCGACGGATTGGTCTGGCCCGCGGTGTTATGGACTTCTCAACACGAGTATATGGCGTAGTCGATTTCTATGCATGCAGGCGGACAACGATTCGAATGTCTAAGTGGCTTGTGCTCCCTGTCTAACTGTATAGCCTATCTGTGAGACATGGACGCCGATTAGTAACTTGGAGGGGCTTGTTGATGCCTATGTTAATAAGGTTGGCATTATAAGACTTTCGCTTCTAACATCAACTATTTCTAAACGTCAGAGGGAGGCAATTGAGTTCTAATGAGTGTTTCTTTACTTTCATGGTACAGAAGAAGGGACAAATTACCATCAGGTCAAAAAACTACTGGAAATGCCCAAAAGTCCTAGAAAAGCCTTGTCAAATAGGTGAACTTAGGCGACAAAATGAAAGGCAGCGTAACATAACCAGGTGAAGATCAGGGGGGAGGCTGGGGGAAATGATCTAAGACGAGGCGATGCAAAGGAACGCAGCATAAATAGGTGAAGATCAGGGCGGGAGGCCGGGCATAGCGGGGTAAGGCTGGGCTAGGTAAGGCAAGGTAATATAGAACAAGTAGCCGCTGTTTTTTTTTTTTTTTTGTGGCCGTGTCTGGCAATAGTGGCTCCCCCTCTCTTCCCTCGTCCATCCGTCCCGCTGGTGTTATTTTTGAGGCGCGGGTAAACAGGTTTTGGTTTCCCCTTCCCTTGTTATCAATATGTTTACCAGGCTTCTCCTACTTCTCTCCCTCCTCTTCAATCTCCTCCTCCTACTAATTATACTCCTTCTCCTCCTCTTCTTCTTCCTCCTCCTCCTCTTCTTCTTCCTCCTCCTCCTCGTGGTTCTCCTACTATTCATTTGGTTTTTCTATATCATTTAATCAGTATCCATTTCCTTTTTCTTCTTCCTCCTCCTCTTCCTCTTCTTCCTCGTCTTCAACTTTTTTTCTTTTTTTTTTCATTTTCTATATTTGCTATCATAATACTACACGTCTTTCTCTCTCTCTCCTCTTTCTCTTCCTCCTTATCCTCCTCCTCCTCCACCTTCTCCTCATTTTTATTTAACTAATACTTCCCCCTCCGCGAATTTGTAAACACACACACACACACACACACACACACACACACACACACACACACACACACACACACACACGGGGGGGGGGGGGGGGGAAATAGAGGAAAAGAAAGTAAAATTGATTAATATTGAGCGGAGAATAAGATCGAAAAATATAGGAAAGAAAAAATAGTGAAGAAAAATGAAGACTAAAAAATCATCGTAGCTTGAATTCTCATTTGCTTCCGGAAAACTTTCTCTATTTCTTTTTTTATTATTTTATTTCTCTACGTATAGCTTTCTCTCTCTCTCTCTCTCTCTCTCTCTCTCTCTCTCTCTCTCTCTCTCTCTCTCTCTCTCTCTCTCTCTCTCTCTCTCTCTCTCTCTCTCTCAATATGTCTATCTCTTTAAATATTGCAACCTTGTCTAGACACACTCTCTCTCTCTCTCTCTCTCTCTCTCTCTCTCTCTCTCTCTCTCTCTCTCTCTCTCTCTCTCTCTCTCTCTCTCTCTCTCTCTCTCTCTCTCTCTCTTCAACCGTTGTTTCACTTGCTTCACTGAGGCCTCCTTGCTCTCTCTCTCTCTCTCTCTCTCTCTCTCTCTCTCTCTCTCTCTCTCTCTCTCTCTCTCTCTCTCTCTCTCTCTCTCTCTCTCTCTCTCTCTCTCTCTCTCTAACGTTATTTTGAACAAGTTAACTCGACAGGCAAGAGAGTAATATTATTGTGTGTGTGTGTGTGTGTGTGTGTGTGTGTAATTCACCGCGGCCTGATCACGTGCTGTACTCATAGTCAACAAGTACCCTCCCGACACAGCAAACTCATTATAGTCAAGCTTTTGGTACTTCTTGGACCTTCACACGCTACACACCTCATCCCCTTTGCTCAAGGGGGAACACTAACAACTCCTTGTGAGCGGAAAAATCCCTGCCTTTGTGCAACTCGAACCACAATATCTCAGGTTGTGAAGCATGCCAGCGCAGCGCTTTAACCGACTGAACTGTCAGAGTCGGTTACTGAGCTTTCAGAGTGGTGTGCGTGTGTGTGTGTGTTTGTGTGTGAGAGAGAGAGAGAGAGAGAGAGAGAGAGAGAGAAAATCGATCAGGCCACATCCATCACGGTTTTCAGTTGACTTGAATCATGACTCATCATCCTGTTTACTGACTTGAGAGAGAGAGAGAGAGAGAGAGAGAGAGAGAGAGAGAGAGAGAGAGGCTTATTTACATTTATACATACATACATGCATACATACATACATACATACATACATACATAAATACATTCATACATTCAAAGAGTCAAGCAGATAAACAGACTGACGTATAAAGCGAAGGAAAGAAACACAGACAGACAGACAGGCAGACAGACAGTCAAATAGCCAAGGAAAAACATTGATAAAATCGTATTGGCAAAAGAGAGAGAGAGAGAGAGAGAGAGAGAGAGAGAGAGAGAGAGAAGGGGGGGCACAGGTAAGGTCTATCAGGCTAATTAGTGTGGCACAGAGGAGGACGTTCCATCAGGCTAACAGGTGGAGGGTCACCTGCTTACGTCTCTCTCTCTCTCTCTCTCTCTCTCTCTCTCTCTCTCTCTCTCTCTCTCTCTCTCTCTCTCTCATTATTTTTGCATCCTTCCTCCTCCTCCTCCTCCTCCTCCTCCTCCTCCTTCTCCTCTTCCTCCCTCCCAATCCCGCTCCCTCCTTTCCGCTCTCCCTTCACTTACCTTCCCTTCCTATCCTCTCCCCTCCCTCCTTTTTTTTTTTAAACATCAAGATTCTCTCTCTCTCTCTCTCTCTCTCTCTCTCTCTCTCTCTCTCTCTCTCTCTCTCTCTCTCTCTCTCTCTCTCTCTCTCTCTCTCTCTCTCTCTCTCTCTCTCATCATTTTTGCATCCTTTCTCCACTTCTCCTCCTCCTCCTCCTCCTCTTCCTCCTTCTCCTCTTCCTCCCTCCCTATCCCGCTCCCTGCTTCCCGCTCTCCCTTCTCTTACCTTCCCTTCCTATCCTCTCCCTCTCTCTCTCTCTCTCTCTCTCTCTCTCTCTCTCTCTCTCTCTCTCTCTCTCTCTCTCTCTCTCTCTCTCTCTCTCATATCCCTGTTTTTCCTTCTCTCCTTCCTATCTCTTCCCAGTTATCTCTCTCTCTCTCTCTTCTTCCCTTACTTTCTCTCTCTTCCTTCTTTCCTTCTTTTCCTCTTTCTCTCTGCTTTCTCTCTTTCCTTCAATACTAGATAATCCTCCATTCCTTTCTCTCTCTCTTCATCTCCCTTCCATCCCCTTTCTTCCCCTCCTCCTCCTCCTCCTCTTCCTCCTCCTCCTCCTCCTCCTCCTCCTCCTCCTCCTCCTCCTCTTCCCCTTCCTCTTACCTGCGTTCATCTGGATTCAGTTTTAATTACCAGCTGGACACACAATTACCTCCTAACTACTTAATGGGTCAGGGCTTGGCGTGGCCTACTATTGATGATGATGGTGGTGGTGGGGGTGGGGGAGGTGGTGGTGAGGTGTTTGTGGTGGCAGAGGGGGGAGATATGTAAGAGAGTAAGAGTCAGAATAGAGGAAATGGAGAGAGTTGGAGGAAAAGAAGGAGGTGGAGGAACAAAAAATAACACAAAGAAAGAACAAACAACAGCAGACCTGATGGTTCTTACGAGGCTGTTTGTGGCAAACTACACTAACTATCTAATCAAAGGTGGCAGGAAAGGAAAAAGAACCATGCAGCATGGAAAAACTGTATGGAAATTATGTATCAAAGAGGAAAAAACTACCATTACTGCTACCACTAACCGGGCGAAAAAACGGACAAGGACACCAGTATTCGAAAGAACTTAACCTTATTACGACAATGAGTAATACCTTAATTACTGGTTGGATTCAAAGTACTTGTCTAATCTATTCTTGAAGGTCGTAACTGTTGTACTATCAACGACATCACAGGGTAGAGAATTCCAAACATTAACGACTCGATGGAAGAAGAAGTGTTTGGCTTCGTGCAACGAGAATCTTTTACCACTTATCTTTAAATTGTTATTTCTTCTTGTTCTATTTGATCGATCAATTGTAAAATAATCTTCCGCATTAATATCACTGAATCCTCGCATTCTTCGCTTTGATAGGCTGAATAAATATACTTCTTTAAGCCTTTGTTCCTAAGATAAAGAGGAGGAGGAGGAAAGGAAGGAAGAAACAAGAAGAAGAAGAAGAAGAAGAAGAAGAAGAAGAAGAAGAAGAAGTAAAGAAAAGAAAGGGAAGGAAAAATCAGAAGAAAGATATAATAAAAAAGAAAAAGAAAAGAAAATGGATGGAGAGAAGGAGGAGGAGGAGGAGGAACACAAAGGAACCCAAAGGAAGAACAAACAACAGCAGACCTGTTGGTCCTTACGAGGCTGTTTGTGACAAGCTACACTAACTATCTAATCAAAGGTGGAAGATGAAGGACAGCAAAGGCGAAGGCTCCTCCCCACCCCCCAATCCCTCCAGCCAAAGCTGGCATTAAAGGAAAAAGAACCATGCAGCATGGAAAAACTGCATGGAAATTATGTAGGAAAGAGGAAAGAACTACCATTACTGCTACCACTAACCGGGCGATAAAAGCGGACAAGGACACCAGTATTCGAAAGAACTTAACGTTATTACGACAATGAGTAATATCTTAGTTGCTGGTTGGATTCAAAACACTTGTCTAATCTATTCTTGAAGGCCGTAACTGTTATACTATCAACGACATCACAGGGAAAAGAGTTCCAAATATTAACAACTCGATTGAAGAAGTGTTTAGCTTCGTGCGACGAGAATCTTTTACCACTTATCTTCAAATTGTGATTTCTTCTTGTTCTATTTGATCGATCAATTGTAAAGTAATCTTCCGCATTAATATCACTGAATCCTTTAAACATTTTAAACACTTCTTTTAGATCGCCTCGCATTCTTCGTTTTGATAGACTGAATAAATTTACTTCTTTAAGCCTTTGTTCATATGATAAATTTCTCAACCTGGGAATCATCTTTGTTACTCTTCGTTGAACCCGTTCCAACTTTTCTGTCTTTTTTGTAGTAGGGAGACCAAAACTGTACATAGTATTCTAGACGGGGTCGAACCAACGAATTATACAGTTTTAATATTACTTTTTCCGATTTATTATTAAAGACTCGTCCGATGAAGCCAACCAATTTGTTTGCAGTTTTAACTACCTCTGAACAATGCTGACCGGGCTTTAAATCGCTTGATATAGTGATTCCAAGATCCTTTTCTTTACTTACTGCAGAAAGTTGTTGGCCATTCATTACGTAACGAACGCGATTGATATTTTTTCCGATGTGCAACACTTTACATTTGTCAACGTTAAATTTCATTTGCCATTTATTGGCCCAACGTGCAAGTCGATCTAGATCTGATTGTAAAGCTTCTTCGTCGAGTGTCGCAGTTACTTTACTTGCAATTTTTGTGTCATCAGCAAATTTTGATACTTTGCAAGTGAGCCCATCATCGATATCATTAACATAGATTAAGAAGAGCATGGGGCCAAGCACTGATCCTTGAGGTACGCCGCTTCTGACGTCGAGCCAGTTAGATGTAACACCGTTTAGAACTACTCTCTGTTTCCACTCAGAGAGCCAGTCCACAAGCCAATTGTGAATGTTACCCGAGATACCGTGCGCCAATAGTTTGCTGAGCGATCGTTGGTGGGGGACCTTATCAAATACCTTTTGAAAATCCAGATATATGATATCTACTGATCTGCTTTCATCGAGCACCTCGAAAATATAATGAAAAAAATAAAATAGTAGTAGTAGCAGTAGCAGTAGTAGTAGTAGTAGTAGTAGTAGTAGTAGGAACAACAGTAATAGTAGTAGTAGGAGGAGGAGGAGGAGAAGAAGGAGAAGAAGGAGGTCAACATTTCTCCGACTTCCAAACTCTTAACATAGAGTAAAGCAATGTTCTTATTTTTACTTTTCTTCTGTTTTTCCTCTTTTCTCCATTTTTTCCTTTCCGTATTTCCTATTTTTCCTAGTTTTTCATATCTTTTTGGATTTTTTTTCTTTTCCTACATTTTCTACTTTTCCTATTATTTCCTTTTATTACTCACATTAAAAAAAAATAGCCAGCAAGAGGAAAGCCTTATTAGCGAAAATTAACGAGACTAATTGATCCTGGTTCGCGTTGAACGTAATCACGACCCGAACGGAACGCGAGGCATATAATGGCTCTCTTTTAAACACATTTCCTCATCGTCATTTGACTATACCAGGAAAGAGTAATTAGAGCATGTAATGACCCTGATCTTGTTGCTGGTTTCGTGAGTATAAACAATGGTACTACTACTACTACTACTACTACTACTACTACTACTATTATTGTTGTTGCTACTACTACTACTACAACTACTACTGCTGCTGCTGCTACTTCTACTACTACTACTACTACTACTACTACTACTACTACTAATAATAATAATAATAATAATAATAATAATAATAATAATAATAATAATCCTTAGGGTAATTGCAATAGTACTGTGAAAAATAATGATCGTTTATTATTATTAGCAATTAAAACATATAAACCTTTTAAAACTTTCTTAATATGCTAGAATTCTCTTTTTAATCGCATCTGAATCTAAATTTTTCACTCTCATCTCGTATTCGCATGTGAATCTAAGTATATTCTCTTTGCTTGTAGTCGCTTTTCAATCTATACTTTTCTCTTTTAGTCGCATTTGAATGTTTTTTTTTATCTTGTTGAAGCATTTGAATCTATACACTTCTCTCTTATTTTCTAGCTACATTTGCATCCATTGTTTTCTCTCTTTTCTTGCAGCTTTGGCTTCTGGTTCCCCCTCGTCTTTCTCCTACTCATATGATCTCCGTACTAACAAGCTTTTAAAGGTAAACAAAGGTTGATAGAAGCATGTGTGTGTGTAAGCAAGTAAGTCCTTTGTACCTATTCTAACGTTCTGATATCCATTACATAGTACGTGACGAGAACTGACCGGCATAATCGAGATGAGGTCTAACTATTTATCTACATATATCACTGTACTTGTCTGTCCTTTCATTTCTATTTAAATTAAACAAATAAGAGAGAGAGAGAGAGAGAGAGTGTATGTGTGTGTGTGTGTGTGTGTGTGTGTGTGTGTGTGTGTGTGTGTGTGTGTGGAATAGAGCAAGAAGGGGTGGGAGAAGAGGAAGAAGAGGAAGAGGAAGAGGAGGAGGAGGAGGAGGAGGAGGAGGAGGAGGAGGAGGAGGAGGAGGGAAAAGAGTGCCCTGGGAATATTTTGAACAGCGTCGGAAGAGTTTACGAAATCTTTATCACTTGTTTTTTTTGTTTTCCCTTCCTCTTTTTTCCTTTATGTTTTCCCTTTATTTTATTTTCCCGCTGAGTATTCCTTTATTTATCTCCTTTTCCTTCCTCCTTTTTGTGTTTTTCTCTTTATTTTTTTTCGGTTTCTTTTTCTTATACGTTTTTATTTTGTTTTTGTTTTTCTTTTTATCTTTCCTTCTATTGTTTCCCCATTTTTCTCCTATTTTTCCTTTCCCTATTTTTCTCTTGTTTTTCTTTATTTTCCTTCTTAGTGTTTCTTTCTTTCTTCTTTCTTTTTTTTTTACTTATATTACTTTATTTTTCTCTTCTCTTTTTTTTTTGTTTTCGTTTCTCTGCTTATTTTTTTAGGTTTATTTTTAGTTTCTTTCTTAGTGTTTCTTTATTTTTATGTTTTTTTCTTCTTTTCTTTTATGTTTTAGATCTCTCCCACAGTTTATTTTTCTCCTTTGTTTAGATTTTCTCCTTTTCTCTTTTTGGTTCTTTGTTTTTCTCTTTTATTTTTTAGTGTTCTTTTTATTTTTGTTTCTCAAGTTTTTGTTTATGTTTTAGTATTTTCTTAGTATTCGTTTTTATCCTGTTTTTTATGCATATTTATTCTTCTTAATTTATCTTCTTTTTTCTTTGCTCATTCTTTGCATTTATTATATCTCTTTATTCTTCTTTATATTCATGTTTTTCCTCTATTCTTCTTATGCTATCTTATCATCCTAAAACTATCTTATTATCTTACTATCATTATTCTGTTTTATTATCTATATTTGCTTCTTCCTCTCCTGTTTTTTTTTTCTATCTTGTTATCCTACTGACTCCTTTCTCTTCATTAACCTTGATGGCGATTGCGAGTCCAGCACGTGATCAGACCGTGAGTAAATGACACGCACTAAAAGTAAATAAATAAATGAACAAAACACAAACAAACGAGCAAACACACAAACACAATCAATCAGTCAATCAAGCAAACACACACACACACACACACACACACACACACACACACACACACACACACACACACACACACACACACACACACACACACACGCACACACGCAGGTCTGAGTGTATTGGAGGCAAATACACACTTCGTTCCGCACAAATTTAACCACTTTTTTTTCTCCTACCAATACATTTAGTGAGTGCGAGCGAGTGGGAAGAGGGGGAGGGGGAGGGGGAGGAAGGGGGGAGGGAGAAAGGGGGGAAGGAGGGGTAGGAGTTGGAGTGGGGGGGGTGGACTTATAGATACGTGTATTTACCTAGTTGTATTTATCTAGTTGTAATTTCACATGGCCTGGGCTTACGCTCGTGTGGTCCCGCCTCCATATCTGTACTTGCCCAGTTTTTCCTTAAAGTTGTGCACACTCTTCGCCGATACTACATCCTCACTTAGTCTGTTCCAAACCTCTATGTTTCTTTTTCTGTGTGTGTGTGTGTGTGTGTGTGTGTGTGTGTGTGTGTGTGTGTGTGTGTGTGTGTGTTTGCCATGTACAAACCTAACTAAAAATTCTATAAATACTCACATCCACACATACGCAAAAACAATAAATATTCTAACCCTGATTAGCTTCACAAACGAGAGCTCCTAGGTTCGATTCCCGTAGCGGACTGGAGATGGATGGGCAGTCTCTTTAAATCCGTGTTCCCTGTCCAACCAGCAGTGAATGGGCTCCGGGTGTCAGTCTTGGGTTGTGTCCCGCCTCGCTGGTGTGTGGGTTTGGGTGTGAGGTGTTAGGTCCATATTATTCAACGTACCGAGCTCCCATTATCATTATTTCCCAAGGTCACAACAGACTAGCCGGGTTTTCATGGGTGACTTTTCCCTTTCAAGATGCAGAGGCCATGTAAAACTGTCACTAGGATCTTTACCTTCAACCCCCAATCTCTGTCTACGAAGGTACTGGCTGTCGGCTATCACGAGTCTAGCGCGCGGGCAGACCTTGGTGAATCTGACATTGGGCAAAGGGGCGAGAGAGAACGAGAGGGGGGAGTCGAGTAAACGTAGTGCGGCTGTAAACTGTCCTTTTATGCACTGAATTCGCAAATAGGAAAGCGGCGCGAAGATAGACGGCGGGAATAAGCTTATAGGAAACGTTAAAATGAGTTGGTTGTGCGCAGTTTCGGAATAGGAGCTTGAGAGAGAGAGAGAGAGAGAGAGAGAGAGAGAGAGAAGGAGGAGGAAGAGAGAAGAGGAGGAGGAAGATGAGGAGGAGGAGGAGGAGGAGGAAGACACACACACACACACACACACACACACACACACACACACACACACACACGCGCACACACACACACACACACACACACACACACACACACACACACACACACACACACACTCCCCCCCCTCCCCCCACCCACACACTGACACCCCCTCCCTCCCTCCCTCCCCCCCCCACACACACGTCAGAATTCTATCCATCTATATTCTTTAAAGCATAACAGCGTAAAGTGGCGCCATGTACACGTTTTTCGCATATCGTAATCACCTGCATAACAACATAACACTTTATTTAGCGTTTCAAGAGTGACTGACTAACGCTCATTTCGACATCAATAGGCGGGCGAGCGTTCGGAGAGCCTGTCATTATATCATTATCGTTTATACAGATTTTTTTTCATATTTTTTATTTTAATGCCTGACTCGATATTTCTTTTATTATGAGTGACGGAATTGATTTATTTTTCATTAATGCCTGACTTAATTTTTTTTCTCATGAGTGACGGAACTTTTTTTTTTTCATTTTTTGCATGACAATCTATTTTTTATTATTTTTCGCCTGACCGGATTTTTTGCGCGCGTGGCAGAATGCAGTATAATTCTTTTCATGCCTGATATGATTTTATTTTAGGCGTAAGAGGAATCAATTTTTTGTTTGAGTACGACACGATTTTTATGATGCGTGACAGATTCCCGTGTTTTTTTTTTTGGAAGTTTGTGTACGTTACCTCGATAAAGACAGCTGGCGTTTTGGGGGGAAGAGTGTGTACGTTACCTCGATAAAGACAGCTGGCGTTTTGGGGGAAGTGTGTGTACGTTACCTCGATAAAGACAGCTGACGTTTTTTTTTTAAGAACTAAATATCTTTTTTTATATTGCTCTCACTCTCACAGGGTTAGAATTAATGCTACACATTCATATTTTCATTTTATTTTAACTTTATTTTTGGCGTAACAGAATCCAGTTTTTTTAATGTATGATCCGATTTTATTTCATGCGTGATAAATATTCGCTTTTTCTTCCTCTTCCTTCTTTTTTTTTTAAGTGTGTATACCTCGATGAAGACAGACGACCTCTTATTTTGTTTTCATGTGTTTTTCTTTTCTTTTTGCAAGGACTAAATGTTTCTTTTTTTAATATCTGTCCCATTTTGTCTCTCATTTGCATCATAACACGTTCGCTTCCTCTGTTATGATGTATGCTGTATTTTTACTCTCTCTCTCTCTCTCTCTCTCTCTCTCTCTCTCTCTCTCTCTCTCTCTCTCTCTCTCTCTCTCTCTCTCTTTATCTCCCCCACTTTCTCCCTTCCTTTCTTAATACCAAAGGCCTTTTATATTCTGCTTCTCTAACACAATATTAAACAACCACACACTTTATAATTTTGCTTTTCCTCGTAATCAGCTAAGCCAGTAGATTTACCTTCATCTTCAGTACAATATTGTATCACGTATAATATCATATCTGCAGGAGCTCGGCACAACTCGGGTAGCTACCAACCAACAAACCACACACCAGAGAGACGGAAGGCTCGCATACCTACATACATACATTTTGCATGGACGGAATATTATCACGTTTTTCAATCTCTCGTGCGTGATAGGCGGCAAGCGAGTCAGAGTGGCGGAGCGAGGCGGAGAGAGCAAGGTCGGGAGGGTGAAAAATAAAGAGAAGTAAATATGATCAGCAAAGAATGAAGGTGGTGAGTTCTTTGGAATAATTCACACTAAGGAAAACAAAGAGAGGTTTTTCGAAGCGCATTGAAGCTTTTTTGTATATATTTACGTGGGAAAAATAGAGAGAGGAGGAGGAGACTGCACCTAGAGAGGAGTGTGTGAACAAAAATAAAATGTATTACGATTGAAAGAAAAAAAATTGTTCGGAAAATATCTTTACAGAGAGAACTTTCTTTTCTTGCGTGAGTTTGAGCAGTAGTTAGGAGTAGTTTTTGTAATGGTATTTTTTTTTCCATTCATCTTTTATTATAGGACAAGAAAAAATAAGTAAGACATATATTAACTGTTATTTCTTTTGCATCTGTCCTCATTCTTACACGTTTCCGCGGTGCAATGGTTCTAATCCCCCACTGGGCAGTCCATCCAGCTATTCATCCTTTCTTTCTGATGTTGGAAAATGGGTACCTGGGGAAACCTGATAATGTGCACTGGTAACCCGGATGTCAGACTGGCCCTGTGTCGGTTCAGAGGGCCAACGTGACGGAGTTGAGCACCGCCGCCACGCGCAGCTGTATCGTATGCTCCAAACTATCTAACTTCGACCTACAACTTATCATCTAACACTCTTAAGCATTCCAGTTAACGTGACATCTGCTTCTCCCTCTGCCTCCTCGATTCTTTTATCTGCATTCTCACACGTATTAAACACTCTCTAAGCATTCGTGATATCTCCCGCCTCTCCGTCTGCCTCCTCGATTGTTTTGTTTGCATGCTCACACGTATTAAACACTCTCTAAGCATTCCAGTTAACGTGACATCTCCCGCTTCTCCGTCTGCCTCCTCGAGTGTTTTATTTGCATGCTCACACGTATTAAACACTCTCTAAGCATTCCAGTTAACGTGACATCTCCCGCTTCTCCGTCTGCCTCCTCGAGTGTTTTATTTGCATTTTCTCACGTATTTAAGCAGACTGGCGCGGCGGCATTGGAGGAGAAGGAGGAGGAAGGCTTAACAAGGGAGTGTATGGCGTAGCTGAGCGTTCCCTGGCTTGACGCTCAGCACAGTTCCGAGGGTGAGAGCGGAACATTCCATGGATGACTTATATACGCGGGGGCTTCGCTTTGAGAGGGGAGGGAAGGGAATGACAGGGTAGAGGAGGGCTAGATGTGGATTCTTGAGATTACTCGTTCGTATAGGCGGTGTGGGTGGTGGGGGTGGTGATGGTGGTGGAGATAGAGAGGGTTGGTGATGGGGGTTACTGATGATGATGACGATAGTGGTGATGGTGATGGTGGTGATATTTCCTAATGGTGATATCCTGATGACGGTGGTGTTAATAATAGTGGTGGTGTTAGTGGTAGTGGTGTTAGCAGGAGTACCGATCGTGGTGATGGTGGAGGTGACGTTGGTGATGATGGTGATAGTGGAGACAATGATGGTGGTAATAGTTGTAACAGCAATTAAAACAAAAAAAAGTATCCCATCTTGTAAACATCAATTCCCCCGCAAAAAAAAAGGAAAGAAAAAAAGAAACGATTATATTATTCACACATTTTCATATAAATTACAAAACGCTTCATTAAATCATTCCACAAAGGACGTCCGGCGTTATGTATATATTAAGAGAGAGAGAGAGAGAGAGAAATAGTTTTAGGATTAGAGAACAGAAGACAAGCAAGCGGAGGAAGAGATAGAAAGGGAGAGAAAAGAGAAAAAGGAGAAAAGGATGAACAAACTGGAGAAAAAGGAAAATAAGGAGAGAGGACGGAATGAGAAAGGCGGAGGGAGAGAAGAAGAGAGACAGATGAAAGGAAAGAAAGGAGAAACTAAGAAAGAAAACAAGAGAAAATTATTAGAGGGAGAAATAATATTAGAGAGAGAGAGAGAGAGAGAGAGGAGGGAAATGAATCGGGTTTTGCATATAATTTGTGTCACGTCGGATCTAACAACCTGGACCGCTGAATAAATTAGGTCGCAATCCATTAGTGATACCCGAATATTTTTAATAGTAGTAGTAGTAGTAGTAGTAATAGTAGCAGTAGTAGTAGTAGTTGTAGTAGTAATGTGTGTGGGGAGAGGGGGGGGGGCTGTCCATGTGTGTGTGTGTGTGTGTGTGTGTGTGTGTGTGTGTGTGTGTGTGTGTGTGTGTGTGTGTGTGTGTTCGTATTTCTATAAATATGACTCAATTCCATTCCCTTCGATCGAAATTTAGTGTGTGTGTGTGTGTGTGTGTGTGTGTGTGTGTGTGAGAGAGAGAGAGAGAGAGAATAATCCACTGACAGCAAATTATCACTCTTTCTCTCCTCTCTCTCCTCTCTCCTCTTCTCTCTCTCTCCTCCTCCTCCTCTCTTCCTCTCTCTTTCTCTCTCTCTTTATCTCTCTCTCTCTCTCTCTCTCTCTCTCTCTCTCTCTCTCTCTCTCTCTCTCTCTCTCTCTCTCACACACACACACACACACACACACGCACACACGCAAACTCTTTAACTTTAATATTTTACAACTATTGACTGAGTACCACAAGCCCTCCTCTTCCTCCTCCTCTTCCTCCTCCTACTCTTCCTCCTCCTCTTCTTCCTCTTCCTCCTCCTTTGTTTATTTCTTTGTCTTCTGTCCTGTTTCTCATCACCTCGCCTCCTCCTCATCCTCATCCTCATCCTCATCCTCTTCTTCTTCTTCCTCCTCCTCTTCCTTCACTCTTGTTCCTCCATCTTTTACTTTCCTCTCTTCTTCGATTTATCTTCTTTTTCATCTCTTCCTTTTATTATTTATTTTTTCTTTGTTTTTTTCTGTTTGTCTGTATGTCTGTTTGTCTGTCTCCCTCTTACTGTCTCCATCTATCTATCTATCCATCTTTCTACCTATCTATCTATCTGTCTATCTGTTTATCCATCTTTTTATCTATCTATCTCAGAACCACATTCCTCTCCATTTGTCTTGTCTCTTATCCATGCCATTCCTTTCTTGATCTCATAAATTTTCTTTTCTTTTCTTTATTTTCTTCTCCGTTCATCTCGCATCTTTTTCTCTCTCTTCCTTCCACTACCTACTTCAACGTCTTCTCCTCTTTTGTTCTTGTTCTTGTGCTTGTTTTTTCTTCTTTTTCTTCTTCTTCTTCTTCTTCTTCTTCTTCTTCTTCTTCTTCTTCTTCTTCTTCTTCTTCTTCTTCTTCTTCTTCTTCTTCTTCTTCTTCTTCTTCTTCTTCTTCTTCTTCTTCTTCTTGTTTGTTTTCTTTGTCTTTTTTTCATACACTTATAATCTTTATATTCAGTGACCCCTTTATGAGAGAGAGAGAGAGAGAGAGAGAGAGAGAGAGAGAGAGAGAGAGACCTGCCAAATGGACTCAAAATATTATAATCTCAAGATAAGAAACTTTCGAATAATAAAAATTCTCGACCCGAATTGATAAAAAAACTTTCAGAAATACATATTAATATTTCTACCTTTCTTTTTTTTCTATTTTATTTTATTTCCTTTTTTATTAGAGTTCGTGAATATCAAAATGTCTCTTTTTTTTTTCTTTTTTTTTACTTTTTCTCATAATGTGAATAGTTGTCTAAACTTTTCTTGTTCGGTGTTTCTTTTTTTCTTTTTTTTTTTTTCTTTTTTTCTTTTTCTCTCCTTCTTTCTTTCTGTCTGTCATTCCTTTTTTTTCTTTCTTTCTTTTTCTCTTTCTTCCCTACTTTCTTTTTTTCCGTGTCATTCCTTTTTTTCTTTCTTCCTTTCTTTCTTTCTTTTTCTCTCTTTCCTTCCTTCTTTCTTTCTGTCTGTCATTCCTTCTTTTATTCTTTCTTCCTTTCTTTCTTTCTTTTTCTCTTTCTTTCCTTCCTTCTTTCTTTCTGTCTGTCATTCCTTCTTTTTTCTTTCCTTCCATTTCTCTTTTTTCTCTCTTTCTTTCCTTCCTTCTTTCTTTATTTATTTTTCTTTCTCTTTCCTTCCTTTTTTCTTTCTGTCTGTCATTCCTTCTTTTATTCTTTCTTCCTTTCTTTCTTTTTCTCTTTCTTTCCTTCCTTCTTTCTTTCTGTCTTTCATTCCTTCTTTTTTCTTTCCTTCCATTTCTCTTTCTTTTGAATTTTTCAGTTTTTCTTTTTAAGGTCCCAATGCACATTCTTTTTGTGGGTGTGGGTGTTTGTTTACGAAGTCTTGTTGTCACTGGAAACATGAAAACAAACAAATAAAAGACTTAAGGAATGGTAACTCATGTTTTATTTATAGCAACGGCGTGTTAAAAGTGTAGAAACAAAAGGATAATAGTAGTAGTAGTAGTAGTAGTAGTAGTAGTGGTGGTGGTAGTAGTAGTAGTAGTAGTAGTAATAATAATAATAATAATAATAATAATAATAATAATAATAATAATAATAATAATAATAATGATAATAATAATAATAATAATGATAATAATGATAATGATATCAAAGATAATATATAAATCAATAAAAAAAAACTCCTTAAGGTCACGTGAATTATTTGAACTACCTGCGAACACACACACACACACACACACACACACACACACACACACACACACACACACACAGAAAGAGGGGGTGGGGACGAAATGTGCAAGTGTGTGTGTGTGTGTGTGTGTGTGTGTGTATTTGTGTGTGTGTGTGTGTGTGTGTGTGTGTGTGTGTGTGTGTGTGTGTGAAGTGGGACGAGGAGGAGGAGGAGGAGGAGGAGGAGGAGGAGGAGGAGGATGTGGTGGTGGTGGTGGAGATTAGAGGGAAGGGAGGAAAGCAAGGGAAGGGAAGGGACTAAACGGAAAGGAATGAGAAGATAAGGGAAAGGAAAGGAAGGTAAAGGAAAGGAAAGGAAAGATAAGGGAAGGGAAGGGAAGGGAAGGGAAAGGAAGGGAAGGAAGGGAAAAGAAAGGCAGGGAAAGAGAGGGAGAGGAAAGGAAGGGAAGAGAAGGGAAAGGAAATGGAAGACAAGAGAAAGGAAAAGAAAGTAATGTAAAGGAAAGGAAAGGAAAAATAAGATAAGGGAAGGGAAGGGAAGGGAAAGGAAGGGAAGGAAGGGAAAAGAAAGGCAGGGAAAGAGAGGGAAAGGAAAGGAAGGGAAGAGAAGGGAAAGGAAAGGGAAGAGAAGAGAAGGGAAAGGAAAGGAAAGGAAAGATAAGGCAAGTGACGAGAAGGGAAGGAAGGAAAGGGATGGAAGGGAAAAGAAAGGCAAGGAAAGAGAGGAAAAGGAAAGGATGTGAAAAGAAAGAAAAGGAAAGTCTAAAAGAAAGACAGAAAGGAAAGGAAGCACAGGGAAAAGATTAAAGGGGCGGAAACCGTTGTCATTTTCAGATATTACTTGTACACTGCAATACAAGGGCCTTTCCTAATGTCCTCCATCTTTCCCTGTCTGGTGTTCGTGTGCTCCATCCTGCTCCGACAATGGCTCTAATTTCATCTCGCCACCTGGTCCTCTGTCTCATGTTGTAGTCACCCTCCTGATGTGACAAGCCTCCCAAACTCACTCAACTAGGGGGAGTACCTCTTTGGCCGACTGGTAAAGGAGTGGTTTTCCCGTCTCGCAGGTCGCGGGTTCGATCCCCGGCACCGGTAAATCTCTTTCTGTATCTGAATCAATTTCTCATGTGTTTCGTGACCCGCAAAGGTCGTGTGAAGATATGGTGAAGTGGAATTCAATGGCAGTACAATGTTAGCGTGTTCCATCCTGCTCCAGTGAAGGTTCTAACTCCATCCTTCCACCTGGTTCTATGTCTGCTGTTAGTGTTCTCAATCCTGCTTCCATATATGTTCTAATCCCATCTCTCCACCTGCATCTCTCTCTGCTCAGGTGGAATAGGAGAGAGAGAGAGACCGGCTTTTGAATTACACGGACAGAAAAGTAACTCATCATAATTTCTTTTTGTATTGTACTCTCTCTCTCTCTCTCTCTCTCTCTCTCTCTCTCTCGGAAAAATATTATTATTTGCCGAGGTCCTATTATAAAGATGAAGAAAAAAGGTTCAACTATTTTTTCTTCCTTTCTTATAAATAATGGTGGAAGACAGTAACACACACACACACACACACACACACACACACACACACACACACACACACACACACACACACACACACACACACACACACACACACTCACATTTCTTTTACTATATTTATATGGCTGTTGTGTTTTGTTTGAGAGAGAGAGAGAGAGAGAGAGAGAGATTAGATAAGTATGTCCAATTAAGACTTATTTGTATGACTTTTCTCATTTCTTTTTTTCTCGGTTTTATTCCTTGTTATGTTTTATTGTTTTGCTTGTTTATGACCAGTGTTTTATTTTTATTAATTTAGTCCACTAGGAAGATTTTTTTTTTGTGTGTGTGTGTGTTGATTAGAGCTGTTCTATTATCTTTTTTTTCTCAGGTTCATGTTTGTAGTAATCAAGTTTCTCTCTCTCTCTCTCTCTCTCTCTCTCTCTCTCTCTCTCTCTCTCTCTCTCTCTCTCTCTCTCTCTCTCTCTCTCTCTCTCTCTCTCTCCATCTATATATCTGTCGTCATATTTCGCTATCTATCGCTATCGCTTTATATATTCTTCTATCACTTTCTTATTCTTTATCTTACCAATTTAACGACTTCTTGGTAGCATATTTATGGCTAGCTGTAAGCTTTTATCCTTTGCTTCAGACACACTATATATCGCCCTAATTATCTTCTCTAATAATTTAGTAAAGGGAGCAGCTGAATGGGTGAAATTTATAATACAAAAAATAAACCTCTCCTGGCTCTTTTCCTATAAATGCAAGTCGTAGCCAAAAGGGAATAGAGAAAGGCTTTTTCATAGTATTCCAGGCGAAGTGAATGAAATAATGAAGATGCTGGTTAACTTTTCCATAAGTGATTTGGACAGTATAGGAATAAGGACGAACAGAAGGTCGAGTGTTGCGGGGCCGCGAGCGAGAGGGAGGCAAACAGTTAGCTCCTAGCAAGTTCAGAAGAGCAGTCAGCATCAAAATATCGATAGAAGATAGAAAGAGATGCAACATGGCGGCGTAACTTAATAGGTAGGAGACTGTTTGTATGAGGAGGGGAGTTGATGAGACGGAGAGCCTTTGACTCCATTCTGTGTTACAGAGCTGTGTGGGTGGAGCCCCCCCACACGTGAGATACATACTCCACACGAGGGCGGACAAGGCCCCTGTATATGGACAGCATCTGTGTGCCCGAAAAGAACTGGCGGAGACGACACAAAACGCCCAACCTCGAGGAGGCTGATTTAGTAAGAGAGGAGATAATATGAGGTTTTCAGTTAAAGTTTTGAGTTAAGGACAGACCGAGGTGACAACTGAGTGGTGTCGAAGAACAGGGGATAGGTGTTTGGAAGATTGTGTCGAGTTGACAGCTAGAGAAATTTAGTTTTTGAAGCCTTGAAGAACACCAAGTTCCTGTGACACTCTCGTACTCACCTATGACGAAGATGCAGAGAAGCAGCCAGTCGAGGACGAAGAACCTGTACTTCTCCAGCCACGGGTACCAGCGATACACTTTCCGAAGCTTCATTTCTCGGATTCGCTTCTTGTCGTCCGAATCAGTTGAGCCCGGTCCCCCTCCGCCTCCCCCTCCTCCTCCTCCGTCCATTTTGCTTTTCTCTGTCTCTTTCTTTCTTCCTCTTTCTTCCTTACTGGCTATTTTGTTCTCTTCCTCCTCCTCCTCTTGTTATCTTCTTTTCCTTTCTTTCTTCCTTCCTTCCTTCTCTTTTATCCCTTCCTTCCTCCTCCTCCTCCTCCTTTCTCCTCCCTGCCTGTTTCTCTGGTATTCTTCCTTCTCCTTCTTTCCCTCTTTTCTTCTCTTCCTTCCTATCTGTTCCTTTTCCTCTTCCCCCTCCTTTCCTGTTCCTTTCTCTCTCTCTCTCTCTCTCTCTCTCTCTCTCTCTCTCTCTCTCTCTTCCTTTCTAGTCTTCCTCCTCCTCCTCTTTTCCTCCTTTCCGCCTTCCTCTTTGTCTGCTTGGTCTGACTCCTCTTCCTCCTCTTCTTATTCCCTTCCTCTCTTCCTTTCTTCCTTCCTTCCTGCCTGGTTTTCCTCCTCCTTCTCCTCCTCTTTTTTTCTCTTTCTTTTCTTCAGCTTCCTCCACTACCCATTCCTCCTTTTTTTATTTTTCTTCTTCTTCTTTTTCTTCTAACTTGCTTTATGATAAGTTTTCCTGTTTTTCTGTTTTGTTTTTTGTTTTGTTTTTGTTTCACTGTATTTGTTTCACTGTTTGTCTGTCTGTCTTTCACGTCACAATTCTCAT
>NC_066549.1:719691-732191 GCF_024679095.1 Eriocheir sinensis
ACTGTACTATTAAGAGTTTCCGAAGTCTTTGGTATTGGTTCAGAGGGTTACTAACCACCACCACCACCACTAACAACAACAACAACAATAACAACAACAACAACAACAACAACAACAATGATCATACCCTCTCTTTCTCTCTCCTTCTATCCATCTATGTCTATCTATCTATCAATCTAGCTGTCTATTTCTCTCTCTTTTTCCTCTTTTACTTCTCTTTATTCTTTTTTTTCCTTCCATTTGTATTTTCTTTCTTTTCTTCATTATCTTTATCTGCTTTCTTTACTTTCTTTCGTTCTTACTTCACTTTCCTTCTCTCCTTATTTCTGTTATTTTATCCTTTCTCTCTCTTTTATTCTTTTCTTTATTCCTTTCCCTTCCTTTTTCTTACTTCCTCTTCTTTCTCTCTCTCAACTCCTCCTCCTCCTCCTCCTCCTCCTCCTCCATGTCTTCATCCTCTTCCTCTCCCATCTTTCTTTTCATTCTTTCCCTATTCTCTCCTTTCTTTCTCCTCATCTTCCTTTATCTCTCTCTTTCTCTCTCTCTCTTTTCATCGCTTTTCTCTCCTCTCCTTTCTCTCACTTTATTTTTGGACAATACCGCAAATTCCTTTCCCCTTATGCGACCAACCATCTCTCCCTTCTTCCTCTTCCTCCTCCTCCTCCTCCTCCTCCTCCTCCTCCTCTCTCCGCTTTCGTCTCCTCCCCTTCAGCTTAATATCAACAGATCTCTCCCTTTCTTTCTTTTTTTTTGTTTCCTTTACTTTTTTATCTTCTTTCTTCTTCTTCTTCTTCTTCTTCTTCTTCTTCTTCTTCTTCTTCTTCTTCTTCTTCTTCTTCTTCTTTTTCTTGTTCTTCTTCGTTTCGTTCTGCTCTTTTTATCTTATCTCTCCATGGATCTTTTTCCTTTCCTGCCAGCGGAGAAGCCTTCGCCTTTGCTGTCCTTCATCTTCCACCTTTGATTAGATAGTTAGTGTAGCTTGTAACAAACAGCCTCGTAAGAACCAGCAGGTCTGCTGCTGTTTGTTCTTCCTTTGTGTTCTTTTGTGTTCTTCCATCAATCTTCTCCCTGTTTCCTCTTTCTTCCCCTCCCTACCTGCCTCGTATACCTCTTCCCTCCTCCTCCTCCTCCTCCTCCTCGTCCTAATCCTCCTCCTCCTCCACCACTGAGTTTAAACTGAATAAATTTAGATTCAAAAGGGACATAGGCAAAACCTGGTTAAATAACAGAGTGGTAGATGAGTGGAACAGGCTGAGCAGTCATGTGGTGAGTGCCAATACAATTGTCACTTACAAAAAGAGATTAGATAAATTCATTGACAGTGGTATTAGGTGGGCTTAGAGTCACAGGAGCTTAGGTTCACAGGAGCTGCATTGTACTGACCTACCGGCCTCTACAAACTCCTGCGTTTTTATGCTCTTATGTTCCACCCCCTCCTCCTCCTCCTCCTCCTCTGCCTCCTCAATTAATCACCCCTTCTTCCCTCCTCTTTTTCTTCCTCCCTTCTTCCTTATAACTTAACACCACCTAAACCTTTCCTCCTCTTTCCTCCTCCTCCTCCTCCTCCTCCTCCTCCTCCTCTTCCTCCTCTTCTGTCTTCCCCTATCACTATAACTCCTCCTCCTACTCTTTTCGCTCCTCCTCCCCTCACACTTATCTTTCCTCCATTCTCTCTCCTCCTCCTCCTCCTCCTCCTCCTCCTCCTCCTCCTCCTCCTCCTCATCTACCTTCATACCTGTATTTTCTCTCCATCATGAAAGTTCCTCGTTGACCTCCTCCCCCTACTCTTCCTCCTCCTCCTCCTTCTCCTCCTCCTACTACTACTACTACTACTACTACTACTACTACTACTTATACTCCTCCCCCTCCAAACTCTCTCAGTAACTTCACTTCCTCTCCTCTCTTCCTTCCCTTTCTCCCTCTTTCTTTTTTTTCTTTTTTTCATTCTACCTTACATACTCTTTTTAAATCTCTTCCTTTTCTTCTTTTCTCTCCTTCACCTCTTTTCTTCTCTCCCTCACTCCCTATTCTCCCTTCCGTTCCCTTCATTTCCCTTCCCCTTCCTTCCCTTTCCTTTCTTTCCCTTCCCTTCCTCTCCCTTTCCTTTCCTTCCCTTGCCTTCCCTTCTCTTCTCTTCTCTTCCCTTCCCTTTGCTTCCCTCTACTTCATTCTCTTCTTTTCTCTTTCTTTCCCTTCCCTTCCCTTCCCTTATTTTCGCTTCCCTGCCCTTCCTTTCCTTCCTTTCCTTTCTCTTCCCTTCCTTTCCCTTCCTTTCCTTTCTTTCCTTTCTCTTCCCTTACCTGCCCTTCCCTTGCTTTCCCTTCCTTTCTCTTCATTTCTCTTCCCTTTCCTAATCGCTTCCTACAACACGTCAAGTTTGAGATCAACAGGAGAGAAAGTTTTGAGAGAGAGAGAGAGAGAGAGAGAGAGGTGACTAATATGGTAGAGAAATTCAATACGTTCTGTAATTTATTGAGTCATTGAGTTTTATTATTATTATTATTATTATTATTATTATTGTGATTATTATTATTATTATTATTATTATTATTATTATTATTATTATTATTATTATTATGTTTTACACCTGCAACTCCTTACCATTACTCTGTTTCATTTCCTCCTCCTCCTCCTCCTCCTCCTCCTCCTCCTCCTCCTCCTCCTCCTCCTCCTCTCTCTCCTCTCTCTCTCTCTCTATCTCTCTCTCTCTCTCTCTCTCTCTCTCTCTCTCTCTCTCTCTCTCTCTCTCTCTCTCTCTCTCTCTCTCTCTCTCTCTCTCTCTCTCTCTCTCTCTCTCTCTCTCTCTCTCTCTCTCTCTCTATCTATCTATCTATCTACATATACATCTATTTTTTTCTCTCTCATATCGTGTTCCAAAATTCTTCACTTCTCGTCTTTACAAACGATGACACGTCGCGAACGAAGAATATAATGCCGTTAAACTTGGAACCAAACAAATAAATTCAGACTACGCCGAATTCCTTGTTCTCGCTAACGTTCTTGTACGAGACTAGAATATACTCCGATCGATACGCTTGAAAATATACCCGAGCTTCTTTTCCTTCCTCTCTAGCTTAAAAATGGATTAAGGGCTCTAGTAAGGGTGACGTTGGTAAGGTACTAGGAGTAAGCGAGCCGGTTAGGATACGTCGCTAAGGGTTTAATTTTACAAGTGGGTGGAAGGGCTTTATTAAGGGTGATGTTAATAAGATTCTGTTGGTATAAACTCAGATTCAAGAAAGACATAGGCAAGATTTGATTTACTGACAGAGTGGTGGATGAGTTGAATAGGCATGGTAGTCACGTGGTGAGTGAGTGCAAATACTGACAGATAGGTGGATGAGGGTACAGGCCTGGCAGTCATGTGGTGAGTGCCAATACTAATAGAGTGGTGGATGAGTGGAACAGGCTTTGTAGTCATGTGGTGAGTGCCAATACTAACAGAGTGGAGGATGAGTGGAATAGTCCTGGCAGTCATGTGGTGAGTGAGTGCCAATACTTACAGAGTGGTGGATGAGGATACAGACCTGGCAGTCATGTGGTGAGTGCCAATACAAAAGGAGAGAGAGAGAGAGAGAGAGAGAGAGAGAGAGAGAGAGAGAGAGATCTGGAAAAGTGTAAATCAATTAAACTCTCCCACTGTTATTCTTTCTTCTTCCTTCCTTCTTTCTTTCCTCCACACTCTCTCTCCCTCCATTTTTATCTCCCGCCTTCCTTCCTCCCTTCTGTTTTCTCTCTTCTTTTGAGTTTTGTTTTTCTTCCTTTAATAAATTTTGCGCTTGCTTTGACTTTTGGTTATCTCCTCCTCCTCCTCCTCCTCCTCCTCTTCCTCCTCCTCCTCCTCCTCCTCCTCCTCCTCTTCCTCCTACTCATCCTCCTCTCCTTCCTTTTCTCCTATACTTTTCTATCCCTCTGCCCTTGCAATTTTCTTTTACTGTTTTTTCTCCTCCTCCTCCCCTCCTCCTCCTCCTCCTCCTCCTCCTCCTCCTCTCTCTCTCTCTCTCTCTCTCTCTCTCTCTCTCTCTCTCTCTCTCTCTCTCTCTCTCTCTCTCTCTCTCTCTCTCTCTCTCTCTCTCTCTCTCTCTCTCTCTCTCTCTCTCTCTCTCTCTCTCTCTCTCTCTTCCTCCTCCTCCTCCTCTTTTGATCTTCCCTTTCTCTTCCATCTCTCCGTCAGTTATTTTCTTCCTCTTCCTCTTCTTCATCTCCTCTCAATTTCATCTTTCTCCTCCTCCTCCTCCTCCTCCTCCTCTTTCGTTCTTCCTTCTCCTCCTCCTACGCTTCCCACTCGTCTTCATTCACCTTCTCTCATTTTCGTTGCTTCCATCCTTTACTTACCCTCCTCCTCCTCCTCCTCCTCCTCCTCCTCCTCCTCCTCCTCCTCCTCCTCCTCTTCTCAATTTCCTCCTCCTTCTCTCTTCCTTTATATACCTCCTCCTCTTTCAGTTTCCTCTTCCTTCTCCTTCCCTTGCTTTCCTCCTTCTCCTCCTCCCCTTCTCTACCCTTGCTTCCCTCCTCCGCCTCCTCTCTCCTTTTACTTCTCTCCTCCTCCTCCTCCTCCTCTCCCTCCTCGTCCTCTTATATTCACTCCTTCGTTTCTCTTCCTCAAGGTAAAAGCCCTGAGCCTATATTTTCCAACACCTGGTTTTCTGCACACCTGAGCATCCGAAATCACGTTACCTGCTGCCTGACTAAGGGACACTCGCTTGTCTTAGAGAACATGGGATACGTGACTTCCAGGTAGATGAAACTTGAACGAAGACCCACTTATAAGGAGGGATATTCATTATACAGGCAGAAAAAGTGATAGGTATGCAATTATTAGAGGATTCCAACGTAGAGTGGAGCACCGGGGGGCAGCATGAGCCAAGCAATAGTCACACATCACGGCGGACACTATAAACAAAACTCCCTTGCGCCACTAACCGGCTGGGATCGCGCAAGAGACCCCTCACGAAAGCCTACCTGAAAAAACTACGGTCAACCAATCGATGAATAGGTCCGTAGACAGAGGAAGGAAGGAGTCAGTATACTTAGAGATAAACAGTTAAATCACGGAGCTATGGACAGTAAAAACATGGAACCTTTAAGACAATAGAGGGAGTAAACAAATCAATGAATAAAAACCGGAGCAGAATAAGGAAGTAAGGAACACATAGACAAAATCAAAAACACACACACACACACACACACACACACACAGACACACACAGATAACCACCCCCACACTCACCCACCCACCGACACACACACGCACACACACACACACATTAAAGAGCACAGACTGGAGCAAGACGAGGAGGAGGTGGTTGGTCGGGGTCAGGCTGTAACATTGCGAGGAGGAAATAACGAGACGGCTGGAACGTGTAGGTTGATAGCTCAATATACCTGGACATACCTGACTTACGGGGACACAGATTACAGGTGGACAGCCAGACAGGTAAACAGATAGACAGACACATATAGAGAGGCTGATAGACAGAGATTATGGATAGACAGATAGATAGACAGGTACAGAGAGGTTAGAGATAGAGGTTGAGGAAGGGGTTGACAGAGAGAGGGAAGTCTGTGGCCGCGTATTCTAAGAGGCTTTCAGCTCTTACAACAGTTACTTCCCAGGGCCACAAGGATATGACTCGGGTTCTCAGGAGTGTTTCTTTCACATTCACGGTGTAGAAGAAGCCTCGTCAAACTATTGCTATGCTCATGAAACAACCCACCATGGAAATACTACTAACACGACCTCTCCGAAAGCCTTATTCAATGTGAGTGTGTAGGTCCTGGAATGCTTGAGAATGTCAGACTAAGATACATATTTCAGAACACCTAGAGCGCCCAAGCGCACACACACGTGACAAGACTTTCGTAGGAGTTGTGCTGATATCAGGCCTTTCCATGGGTAGTTTTATGTCCCTGGTGGTGGCAGTTTGACGATGCATAAGTTCTCGAAAATGCCGACCTATTAATAGTAGAACGAAGTGATGATGATGATGATGATGATAATGTTGAGGTAGACTTTACGATACCGTGCGAAATTAGATTAGAAAATAATAATAATACCTTAGTTCGCATTACCGTAGCAAGTAACTCTCCCTAACCCATTATGTTATTAGCGAATCCGAAAGCAAGCAGATAAATCCTTCCCTTATATCCGACGCAGGTATTTATTTGATGTTTGTTAATAAGGGAGAATCCAATCAACATGTAAATTTTCGCAGGTAAGAGAAATAGAAGAAAATAATAACAATGAAAAAAAAGAAAAGAGAAAATAAGGAAGAAATAAGAGAAGAAAATAGAGACAAGAGAAATGAAGTTAGAGGCAAATTAGAGTTAAAATATTGATACTAGCTAAGTCATGAGAGAGAGAGAGAGAGAGAGAGAGAGAGAGAGAGAGAGAGAGAGAGAGAGAGAGAGAGAGAAGACATTTATTACGGGCGAGTGTTCTTTTCCACCTTCCTTCTCCTCCTCCTCCTCCTCCTCCTCCTCCTCCTCCTCCTCCTCCTCCTCCTCCTCCTCCTCTTCCTCCTCCTCCTCCTCCTTCTCCTCCTCTTCCTCGCTTCATAATATTGACTTACGTTCTGATTCACCTCACTCGATTCATTTCTGTTGGATGCCTCCTCCTCCTCCTCCTCCTCCTCCTCTTCCTCTTCCTTTTCCTCTTTCACGCCTGTTATTAGTTTGTCGTCCACACAGATTGGTATGTTGCTGTTGCTATTTTTTCTTTGTTTCTTTTTCGTAATTCAATTTCATTCCATCCATCATGTAATATTGTTGTTGTTGTTGTTGTTGTTTTGTTGTTTATGTTGCTATACACTTACACTCATCTACAAACACACACACACACACACACACACACACACACACACACACACACACACACACACACACACACACGCACACACACACGTTTTGTAATCATCAGGGATTCCGAATAATATTTTACAAGGGCGTTTGCTCGTCCATTAAATTGTAATAAAAATATGTGACTATGATTTTTTTATTTTTTTATTATTTTATTTTTTAATCAAGGGTATAGTACGAAGAGGAAGTGGGTTAGTGGTGAGGGTACAGTTGGGGAGAAGGAAAGACAGTATGGGAATGTACAGTTGTATGGTGTAGGTTCGTTAGTTGTTCTGGTGTAGTTATTGTTTATCGGGCACCTTATTTGCATTTGTTTTCTCGCTCTCTATCTATCTATTTATCTCTATATTTATCCATCTATTTATCTCTCTCTCTCTATCTACCTATCTGTCTATCTTTCTAACTGTCTGTCTGTTTGTCTATTTATCTATCTTTCACCCTCACACACACACACACACACACACACACACACACACACACACACACACACACACACACACACACACACACTCAGAAGCAAACAGACAGGCAACAAAAGATTCATGTTAGAAAGTTACTGAATGAAAATGGGAAGGAAAGAAAAAAAACCACTCCGCTGCCATAATCGGATTAAAACACCGCCATGACTGCAAAATTTACTTACGCCCTCGCCGCCACAGCAATCAGAAGCCACTCACGGCGACGCCAAAAATTGTGTTTAGCCGAAAATGGAACGCCAGGACACACACACACACGCACACACACACACACACACACACGCGACAGGATGCAATTGGAAAGTTCATGTTTGTTTTTCATATTGTTCTTTGTTCTCTCTCTCTCTCTCTCTCTCTCTCTCTCTCTCTCTCTCTCTCTCTCTCTCTCTCTCTCTCTCTCTCTCTCTCTCTCTCTCTCTCTCTCTCTCTCTCTCTCTCTCTCTCTCTCTATCTACCTATCTATTTATCTTTCTATCCATCTGTCTCTATTTATCTATCTATCTTTATCTCTCCTTTTCTACCTATTTCATTCAACCAAACTATCTTTTCAATAACGTAAAGCAAATGGATCTATCTATCTATCATCAATCTATCACCCTATAAAGAAATCCATCCTTCCATCTATCTATCTGTCTACTTATCAAACTATCCTTGTATCTTTATCTAATCGTGTATCCATCTATTTATCTCTATTTACCTCGCTAAGCCGTCTTCGTCATCTTCATCTAGTAAGCATGCACTAGCTCCTCAAGAGAAGAACATTCATTGATCGTCTGGAATGCACTGACGTCCCTGCATTATTTAGTGAGGCGTGGCGTGTACAGAGAGTGCGTTGGTGCGTGCAAGGTAAATCGTGCGTGTGTGTATTCTTAGCAGACACAAGACAGACAGAAAGAGGTAGAGGGAAAAGACAGAGAGAGAGAGAGAGAGAGAGAGAGAGAGAGAGAGAGAGAGAGAGAGAGAGAGAGAGAGAGAGCCCAGACAAAGACAGGCAGACTGACACATGAACACGTACTTAAAGATAGACAGATAGACAGACAGACTGACAGACAGAAAGACAGACAGACAGACATTTAAACCGATAAACAGACAGAAAAGCAAACACACACACACACACACACACACACACACACACACACACACACACACAAAGAGAGAGAGAGAGAGAGAGAGAGTAGAATCTAATGGCGAAGGAAATGGAGGACGCCGTTGAAAGTGTCATTAAGTATTCAATGTTTTTGCGTGTGTTATTTGTTCTGGCGACACTGTTTCGTTCTCTCTCTCTCTCTCTCTCTCTCTCTCTCTCTCTCTCTCTCTCTCTCTCTCTCTCATTTTCTCTTTTTTTCTTCTCTTTTTATACTTTTCCTATTCTTTTTCTCTTTTTATTATCTCATTCATCATTCATTCACCTATTCTTTTCCCTTATCTCTTATTCATGCTTCTCATTATCCTGTTTCACTTGTTAAATCACTCCTCTGACCTAATATCTCTTCCTCCTTTTTCATTCCTCTCCTATTCCTTTTCATAACATTCATTTTTCGTTCTCAAATTTTTCTCCTACATTTCTTTCTCATCCATTTCATTCCCTTATTCCACTCATTCAGCCACTCATCAAATTCATCTGTGTTCCTCCTGTTTCATTCCTTTCTCATTATAATTTTCACCATTCCCGGCTTCTGATTCTTTATTCCTTCTCACATTATTCTCCTTTATCCCTTACTCCCCTTTCTCTTCTCATATTTTACTCAATAATCCACTAATTGAATCTCCTCCTTGTTCCTCATTTTTAATTCCTTCTTCTATTCCATTTTTCACTATTTTAGTTTCCTCTCATTCATTGCTCATTCTCAAAATCCTCTATTATCCTTTCTTCGTGTTATGTCTTTCTTTTTCTTCCTTATTTGATTTCGTTTCTTATTTTCTTGTCTGTTTTCTTTATTTCCTACCTGTTATGTTTTTCTTTTTCTTTCTTATATGATTTCGTTTCTTATTTTCTTGTTTATTTTCTTTATTTCCTACATATTGTCTTTCTCTCTTCATTTATCAACCATTTATTACACCTGTTCTTTTCTTTCAGTTCATCATTCTCTTGTTCCTCTTCTTCACCTCTCATTCTTTATTCATTCTCTCATTCTCCTATTTTATCCCCTATTTCTCCTCATATTTCACCCAACAATCCCCTACATCATCTTCATCCTCGCTACTATTCATCCTTATTATGTTCTCGAATTAATCTCTCTTAATAGACTTCGTGATTATCTGCCTAATGAAAGGTTACGACCCCCTCCCACCCCCTCCCAGCCCCACACATACTGTTAATTGATGCATTAGCCATTACCACTTCTCCCTAATTGCATAGACCTGTGCTTTCTCTGCTTCATTGAATTCGGAAGTGGGATGTGTGTGGTGGTTTTGGTGGTGGTGGTGGTGGTGGTGGTAGTGATGGTGATGGGGGTGGGGTTGTATGGGGGAGGGGGAAGGGAGATATGTGTGTGTACGTGTGTGAGTGTGTGTGTGTGTGTGTGTGTGTGTGTGTGAGAGAGAGAGAGAGAGAGAGAGAGAGAGAAGAGGGGGATTATGATGTTGATGGGGGTGGTGATGGTGGTGGTGGTGGTGGCGGCGGTGGTGGTGGTGGCGTTGATGGTGTTTGTATTTGTTTTGTTTACATTTCACGAAGGACATAGCAAGGGGAGGAGGAGGAGGAAGAAGAGGAGGAGGAGGAGGAGGAGGAGGAGGAGAGAGAGAGAGAGAGAGAGAGAGAGAGAGAGAGAGAGAGAGAGAGAGAGAGAGAGAGAGAGAGAGAGAGAAGGAGAGGGGGAGAGGGAAGGGGAAAGGGAGAAGAGAGGTAGAGATTAGGTATTGCAGTGGTGGTGGTGATGATGGTAGGGGGAAGGAAAAAGAGGCGACACTTCATCACCATTGTCCTCCTCCTCCTCTTCCTGATCCTTTTTTTTTTTTTACTTACACCGTTACACAGTATAGGAGTGCTACATAATCAATTAAGTTCACATAGCACTATAGGCCAAAGGCAGCTTCATTACAGCTGCCTATCTTAAGGCCTGCCCTGTGTCCTTTCACCCACGTCGACCTGCCAATGGCCACTGGTCCGCACACTCCTTGAAGCCTTGCAGAGTCACGCCCTCAAGGTTTTGCTGCGAGGCAAGGAGCGTGCTCCACAGTCGACTTAGGGGTTCAGGAACTGTCGCCCTGGGTGGAGCGGTCCTTCCTCACCCAGGGGGAATACCCATTCACCCGAGCGTAATTGGCCGCCACACTTTTTTTTTTTATAGGAAGGTCTCGCACACCACATCCACACGTTGTTTTAACACACTGTGGGTTAGCTCCCCGATGTTGATGTGGAACCCCCTGAGGTTGGCCGACACAATTTTAAGTTCACTCAGCACTGCACTGTGGTCCCGGCGGCGAGTACCGGTAGACGGCGCCAAGGTGAGCTGGGTGCGTGGGTGGCAAGACTTGCAGATAGGGCCGGTACACAGGTAGCTGATAAGGGTTCGCCACGGGGGGCCCAATCAGCTGTTGCTGAACGCTGGAGTCGTGCGGCTGTGGGCTCCAGGCTACATTTTTTAGGGCAATCAGCGTTTCCTGGCTGCCTGAATGAGTTCCTGCTGCCTCCGGTCAGCAAGTCTCACGCTGCAGGTAGAGGCGGTGTGCGAGCGCCCCTGGCAGTAATCACACCGGCTTTGTCGCTGAGGTTCCTCCTCTCATCTCCTCTTTCTCCTTCTCCTCCTTCTCTCCATCCTTCCTTCCTTCAAAGCGGGTTTCTTTCATCTTATGCAAAGCACTCTCTTTCCTCCCTCCATCCCTCCCCTCCTTTTCATTCCCTTCCCTTCCCTTCCACTTCTTTCCCCTCCCTTCCCTTCCCTTCCCTTCCTTTCCCTTTCACACCCCTCCCCTCCAACCCCCAACCACACACACACACACACACACACACACACACACACACACACACACACACACACACACACAAACACACACACACACACTAGGGAGCCTTGAGTAGTTTACAATCCCCCTCATTAAGTTGTTTACCATTAGTTCGGGCTTTTTAGAATGGGATCAGTGAGCGGAGTGGCCTGACCTCCCTGCCCTGCCCTGGAGTAAACATTGCCGCTATATTTGGGTCCTCCTACTGAGCGCGTGTGATACTGAGAGATGGGTGGATAAATAGAACGTCAGCTGATGATAAAGATGTTGGTGATGATGAAGATTTATTATTTTATTTTATTCAAGTGACATTCCCGTGCTTTCTTGTATTAGGTGAAGGAATGGTCTACCTAACTGACACCTTTTTATACCTCAACATTCAAATAGTGATCACGATGCTGGTGGTGACGATTATGATTTCCTTTTCTCATCAGTTTCTTACTAATGCATTCTCGTGTTTTCTTGTGCTAGGTGCTGGATGGTCTGTCTTATTGCCACTTAACTACCTCGATATATTTCTATAACATCAACAGTTAGGGACCTTGTTTTTTTGTTTCTTCTATGGATATCCAATTGTCATGTAACTACCGTAAGCTTGAAATAACAACAGGCAGTAAGTCAGTCAATCCGCCAGTCAGTCAGGCAGTCAGGCAGTCACTCGGCCAGTCAGTCAGCCAGGCAGTCAGGCAGTCAATCGACCAGTCAGTCAGTCAGTCTGGCAGTCACTCGGCCAGTCAGTCAGTCGATCAGTCAGTTAGTCAGTCAGTCAGTCAGTCAAGCAATCAGTCTGTCAATCAGTCTTTCCCTTTCCCTTCCATTTCCCTATCTTTCCCAGCCTCCAAAACCCCGCTAAGCTAACCCTATAAGTACGGCAATATTGCAACGAAAACACAGGTATAGGCCACGTAATATTCCAGGTGTTATTACAAACCAAGAGCAATACGCCGATACATGGAGCGGCAGCGAGCGATGAGCCTCTTCTTGTTCTTATCCTTTGTTTTCTAATGATAACTGGAATACTCTCTCCCTTTCTTTTTCTAGTTAAGAAATCAACACAGCCTTCAAACCTTCTTCAATACACCTTGCTGTGTTATAAATTGAAAATCACCTCCATTGAGACTCAGTACATTCGCTATCACACACTATGTAACAGCAGCAACAGCCTCTACTATAACCTGTCCCATAGATTGCCGTTCCCTTTGGACCTCGTTTCACATATAT
>NC_066549.1:742191-757191 GCF_024679095.1 Eriocheir sinensis
CCACTCATGAGAACCCGACTCATCTCCCTTGTGGCCTTTGGAAATAGATGTTTTGAGAGCCGAAAGCGTCTGAGCATACGGGTCTTATACGTGTCAGGGTTACAGATTCTTATAATAGCTATACTCTTCCTGATTTACCTATTATACTGTGCTTAATAATGAAGAGGTTACCATGTACTGCACCGTCCAGGGGAGGCAATTTGACCACCACCATAATAAGACTCATATTCTGAACTGCACAGAGGAGTTAGTTTGACCACTACTACTACTTTCCTTCTTCCTTTCTCATGCTCATCCTCCCTATTCATCTTCTTTTTCTTTCTCTCTCTTGTGCTTACCGTCTCCTCCGTGCTATTAGTAACAGTATTATAAGTTCACTGGTAGCGCCGCATAATATTATACCCTCAGAGGCTTAAGTTTGGTGCCCCTTTCCCGAGTTGTCGCTTCTTATAGTTAACCTTCCAACGGAGCAAAATAGAAACTTAGGTCTTGGCTTTCAGGGGATGCTTAGGCTAACGTGTTGACCGTCAGTGACCGTAGAGAGAGAAAAATTAGAAAGATAGATAGTGCTAGTAACTTAATAAGTAAAGTTGAGGGCTACAGTATATAGTTGCGCGTGGCCTCGGTGCTCATCTCTGTCTCATTAGTCTTTGAGCCTGAGATAGAGAAGAAAAGTAGAGGGAGGGAAGAAAGTAATATTTTGCAAGACACGGAGACAGACAGAACCAGGAAGAAGGAGAGGAAAATAGAGATAGATAGATAGACAAATAGAAAAAGGGAGGGAATAAGAAACTATTTTGCGAGACAGGGAGACATATTAAAACAGAGAGAGAGAGAGAGAGAGAGAGAGAGAGAGAGAGAGAGAGAGAGAGAGAGAGAGAGAGAGAGAGAGAGAGAGAGAGAGAGAGAGAGAGAGAGATACAGAGAGAGAGAGAGAAAGAATCAGTACACAGACAGTCTGATCTACCATTTGGTGGTCTGTCCATAAACCCAAAACGTTTATTTTCATTAATCAGTCCCAAAAAAACGTATAGCTTCTTACTTAGTTGATATTAAGTTGAAGGAGCTGTTCTGGTTGCTATATGGAAAGGAAGTCGCTGGGTTACTTACGACCACTGACGTGTTGTTAATAAACCATTCACGGTGGACTTTCTACGAAATCTTGCACAGTCTGAATTTAGTTGTTGTCTAAGTCTGTTTACGCCATTGTTCCTCAATGTTTTGTTGTTGTCATCAGAAAAAAAGAAAGTATTTAAAAACATTCGATCAGTTTTCCTCTTTTGAATTTATTACATTTTTGAAAACATTCGATTGCTTTTCTCGAGAGGAGATAGATCAAGTTGTGGAATTCTTTGTAGGATTTTTTTGTTGTTGCGATTTGATTTTCTTTCTAGCTTCATACTTGGTCTCTTGCAGAAGTTTAGCAATTGCATGGTGGGGAGACCAAAACTGTCTGACTAATTCCAAGTGGGCGGGGGAAAATAAATGTTGTAGAGAGTATTACAGAACTTTATTCTTGAATACAAAGTTTTTAATGAAGCCCAACATTTGCTGCATCGATAATTTGCTGTGAGAATTTGAGGTTTGAGAATTTTTTGTGAATTCGTCTTTTGACCCAAGTTCTTGACGCATTGAAACGCTTTTGAGTTTAACGCCGACGCATTGAACCTGAACGAACTTTTTTCGTTTCTGGCACTTCGTATTCGAACTTCACGTTAAAGAAAATTCGTTTCCATCCATCCGAGTTGAAATTTTTTTAGTTGAATCTTGAGGCTCTCCTTCTTCGTCTTGTTGAAACTTTGAGTCTCTGAGAAACTCGATTTGAGTTCGATTATTTATTCCTTGAAATTGATATATGCAATTTAGAGCACATGGCATTGAGTCAGTTGATGTAAATAATGAAGAGCACTGGCTGTCCCACTGAGCCCTGTCATCCAGCTCTAGTTGAGAGGTCCATCAATCACTTTGCCCGTCCATGTGTTGATCCATCGTCACTACTTACCACCGTTTACTTTTGGTTGTAAATTAATTTGTTTTAATATAAAGTAATTTTTATGATGCGGACTTTATCAAACGCTTTCTGAATCAAGATTTGATACGTCCCAGTGATTGGTTACGTCATAAACAGTGAAGAGTCGTTAAAAAAGGTTACAGGTTTTGTTAGCATGATATTTTTTTCTTTTGGCTGATCAGCCATCCAATTTTTGAGAGTGGCTTTGAGTCCCTCACCATCAAGTAGCTCACCTCACTCACAATTATGAAGTTAGACTACCGAAGCTAAATTTACCGTACTTTTTTTTTTAAATTTTTTTGCCCTTTCCTGGAAAATCTTATTTTTTGGCTCTTTTTCAGGGCAAGGAATGATGCCTTTTTCGTTATAAGGACATATTGAATGGAGGTTGTAGAGGTTATTTCTCTTTTTTCTTTGTTTATACTTTGTCAGGTCCAGGACTTTTTTCCTTTTTTTATTTGTTTTAAGTTTTTGGAGATTTTAGTTGGTTTTATTTCAAAAATTGCATGCAATGCTAATGGCTGCTCAATAGTACTGTTAAAATGGTATGAGGAGAGGAACTGTAGAGGACTGGTGTTAAACAAAAAAAAGTAATTGAAAATTAAAGGTTTGCAAAGTGGTTTGTGTCAGTGTCTCCAGTGCACCTGTGTGCTGTGTGTCACCAAGGTCCAATACCACTCGTATCCTTTGTCTTGTTTTGATTAAAAGAAAGAAGATTTGGATTTTTTTACAGTTGACTATTTTTTTCGTTTCTCAGTATTGCTCTGACCTACGAGTCTTTTTTTACTTTTACCGTCCATCATTATCATTTCTATCGTTTTCGGTTTGTTTTGCTTTTTTCTTTTTACCTGTAAAACAATTTTCTCTCATTGACTGATTGTTTAATTTCGCTATTAAACCACGGTGGGCTTTTATTAGTGTTAATTCGCTTCTCGCACAAGGGGACGAATGTGTTCTGCTGAGTGAGTAAGTGATTAGATAAAAAGGGACGAACACGGAAATATTTTGCGAGACAGATCGAGACAGATAAACAGACAGAAACAGGAAAAAAAAGAGAAAAATACCTCACAAATGTTCTTCGTCCATCAGATTACAGAAGCGAGAACGACAGCCATTGTTCTTTATTTACACACCTTAATTATTACCTTGAATGCAACTTTATTAATTTAGTGTTCGTGTTCATGATATATTGATAAACAAAGGTGTGTGTGTGTGTGTGTGTGTGTGTGTGTGTGTGTGTGTGTGTGTGTGTGTGTGTGTGTGTGTGTGTGTTCTTTACCTTTCTTAATTTATTGGCGAACTACCTTCTTTTTCTTTCTTCTTATCTTACTTTATTTTATTATGGAAAGGAAGAAAACCAAAGGAAATTGAAGCGAAGGAAATGGCAAGCGGTTATATGCCTTTTCATCCCTTCCTACGATGTATTTGATGGGGTACAGTTTGGGTTTATGTATTACAACCTCGCGATTCCCTTGCAAACTTACTGATAGCACTTCGTATGAGTGTATCGCCCTTATCTTGTTCCCCATATGTTACTGTTGTCGGTGTTGTGGGTCCAGTACGTGGGTGAGCTTCGAGAACTCAGTGTTATTTCAAGCATTACCTTCACGATCCATCTCCGAAGCTCTTGATATTAATAGATAGAGCGTAGGCAAGTAGAGTTGGGGCATACGCTATAGCTGCGCATGGCCTAGGTGCTCATCTCCGTTACATTACTTCTTGAGCTTGAGATGAAGTGGAAAGCGAGTGAGGAAGAAAGAAATATTAATCTAGTAATATCGGAAAAGCGGCGACCTATATGTTAAGTCTATGGTGTTCTGTACAGAGCTTGAGGCATAAACACAGGACTTAATCAAACGCCTACAGAGTCCTCCCATACACTAGGGTTGAGTTTTATGATAAGGGTATGGTACTGAAGCCACGGCAAGGTCATGCAGCCCGTGGTATGTTCCCTTGGCGCCGTCCTTGTCTGCCTGTCTGTCTGTTGTGCCTCTCTCATTATCACACTGAACCTAATACACAAACACTCCGCCTTGATGTGTGTGCATGTGTGTGTGTGTGTGTGTGTTCACCATGGCCTGATCATGTGATGGACTCGTGATCGCAAGTGTATGTATGTGAATGTACGTGTTTATATGTGAGTGAAGCTGTATTTGCATATGAATCGTTGTTTTTCAGTGTTATAACTCCCAATTTTGCTTCCCTCTTAGTGATATTAGCACCAAAAGTATTCAGTAACAAAAAAATAAAAAGTGTGTTTTCGCCCGGGATCGAACCGGGGACCTTGCGCGTGTGAGGCGCACGTGATAACCACTACACTACGAAAACCTGTGAGACGAGTTGCGCCAGAGCAAGTAATATTGGTCCATACTCGGCGTTTAGTAAGTACACCTATTGACAAGGCTTTCGGAGGCGTTTTGGGCACTTCCAGGGGTAGTTTAATGACCCTGGTGGTAGTGTGATCCTTCTTATGTACCGTGGATGTGAAAAAACCCTCATGAAAACCCGATTAATCTCCTTTTCGCCTTTTGGAAATAGTTGATGTGGAAGGTGGATCGAAGCGCCTGAGAATACCGCCCGTGGATCCGTGTTTACATCTCAGCAGGTGTTTAACCCTATGTTTGGAGCCACAGGTGGGCGAGCAGCGAGCGTGAGTCATAGGAACAGGAATGAAGGTTAATTTAGGTTATTCTCAGACGCTTTCGGCTCTTTTAACAATTCTTTTCTATAGACCACATAAGAGATCAGTCGGGTTCTTATGAGAATTTCTTTAGGTTCATGGTACAGAAGAAGGATCAGACTACCACCAGGGTCACAAATTTAACTACCCCTGGAAATGTCCCTCACAACTCCTACGAAAGCCTTGTCAAATAATGTGTTCTGGGACGCCGAAATGTTTAGGAAGATGACCTTTTAAGTCCCTTATTCACATTTCCAAAGGCCACATAGATGAGTCTGGTTTTCATGAGTGTTTTTCATGGTTATGGTGGAGCAGAAGCCTTGTCAAACTATCACTAGGCTCATAAAACTACCTGCCCATGGAAATAGCGCTAACACAACCTCTACGAAAGCCCTTTCAAAATTTGGATGTAACTTAAGCCAATATTCTAAGGCGTTTTCGACTTTCACAGCTATTTCTAAAGCCCACAAAGGAGCATAAGCCTTGTCACACTTTCACTAAGCGCATAAAACTACCTTCTCATGGATATACTATACTAACACAACAACCTCTACGAAAGCCTTATCATATGTGGGTATACGTGTGTGTGTGTGTGTGTGTGTGTGTGTGTGTGTGTAAGCCTTGAAATGTTTCAGAATATGGGTCTTTTATAATTAAACTCCCTCTCCCTTGGTCATTCCTCTCGCATCTGATCAGCCACTTGTTTACGAGAACATTCCTGACGTGTGCCATGAATGTAATGAAGGAAGGAAGGAGTGAGGGTCCATATGTATGTGTGTTGCCGGGGGAGTGTTGCAAGGCGGGGCACTGATAGAGAATGTAAATGTCACCGATGTGGGTTTAATACGTACAAGGAAGGGAGGACATGTTACCAAGGGAAGAGGTGGAAAAAAAGAAGGGAAGTGAAGGGATGGTATTAGGAAGGATGATAAGGGAGAGAAATAGGAAATAGGACAGTGTTATCAATGGAGAAGATGAAAACAAGGAAGAGAAATAGAGGGGGAGGGGTATTAGAGAGGATGGATGGAAGAGGAAGAAGACTGTATTACCAGTGCGATAAGAGGTAATAGGGGACAGTATGAATTGAATAGGAGAAAACTAACGAAAAAAGCGAAAGGGGAAGAGGAAAAGGTAAGAAGGACTATTTAGTGGGGAGATGGATAAAAAAGAGGAAGAGGAAAATGAAAAGGAAGAAGTTAGGGGACTATATAATAAAGACAAGGAACAAAAGAGGAAGAGGAAAAGAGGAACAGGAGGAGGTAAAGGGGGACAGTATTTATTGAGGAGAAAGAACAAAAGAGGAAGAGGAAGATAAAGAGGAAGAGGTAAGGGAGGACAGTATTTATTGAGGAGAAAGAACAAAAGAGGAAGAGGAAAAGGGAGATAAAAAGGAAGAGGTAAGTTGGTGACAGTATTTATTGCGGAAAAAGAAACAAAAGGAGAAAAAGGAAAATAGAGAGGAAGAGAAGGGGGTAAGGGGGAGCAGTGATGATTAGGAAAAGGGAAAAAATTACGAAGAGGAAAAGGTAGAGTAGAAGGAATAGTATTAGAGGATAATGTTACCAACGTGAGAGGAAGAGGAAGAGGAAGAAAAAACCCGAAGCATGACATTTAGATAAGCAAGAGGGCATGAAGGCGAGACTTTCATGCACGCGGATCAAAGAGAAGAATGACGTAACGAAGGTAAGCAAAGAGAAATGAACGTCAATAATGAATGTGTGTTTTGTGCGGGAGAAGTGAAGGAGAGTAAACACGGAAGGAGAGAGAGAGAGAGAGAGAGAGAGAGAGAGAGAGAGAGAGAGAGAGAGAGAGAGAGATGAGGGAAAGGGAACTTTTTAACCACCTGTTGTATAATGATGATAATGATGATAATGAGTATGATGATGTCACTATGTAATGAGATACCTACCTGCTTCCTTCGTTTTCGTAATAGCTAGTAGTGTGGTTTTCTGCTTTCTACATCAACGTTACAGTGCTCTCTCTCTCTCTCTCTCTCTGCCATTTGTTCTATCTATCTATCTCATTTTTGTTCCTTGTCATTCAGTAACAATCTCTCTCTCTCTCTCTCTCTCTCTCTCTCTCTCTCTAATCACCCAACTTTAACAACCCCTATAGGCCTAACTATCTCGTTAAACACTTCCCTTCCTCACCCTCAACTACTTCTCTTAAAACCTATACAGTCATTCCACGTACCCAGAAACCCTCCAAGGTTCCCTCTGCACTCTACTAGAACTTAATTTTCCCTCAACAAGGTTCGACTCAAACATCTATTATTTCTAAAGGCTAAAAAACAAAGGTAAAATGCGGTTTCATGGGTGTTTTTAAAGTTCATGGTTCCTACAGAAGAAGGGGCAAACTACCAGAGTGGCCCCACCCCACCCTCTCCCTCCCTCTAGTATAGCCTATTTACTATTAGTTTCTTGTATTTTTAATTTGTATATTTTCAGCCTGACGGCTGCCTTACATTAATAAACCTATTATTATTATTATTATTATTATTATTATTATTATTATTATTATAAAACTACCCCTCTCTGTAAATCCCCAAAACTCCTACGAAAGTCTTGTCATATATGTGTGTTCAAGAACATATACACAGTCCTTGTTCGGGGATGAGCACCAAAGCCACGCGCACCTACTATAGCGTATGCACTTTGTCTTAACCTTGTTTGTCTAGTGATTAAAGAAAGTGAATCTTGAGTTGAATATTCGCGGCTGACTGTGTGTGTGTGGGGGGGTGAGGTAAGTGGGGGAGAAAGGAGGGAAGGGATGGAAGGGGGAGGAGAGAGAGAAAGGAGAGGGAGGGTAGAGAGGGTAGGGAGAGGAAGGGAGTTAGGGGGAGAGGGAGGGCAGGGAGAGAGCGCATGCCTCGTGTTGCTGTCCCGTCATAATCGACCCGAAGAGTTGTCGATTTGAGATTTCCACCATCACACTTTTTTTCCTTATTCCCTCAACTCTAGCATTACCCAGCCATATAGAGACACAGAATAACATTAACTAACCCAGGTGCATAGATACCAAACACCTATATCAACTCAAAAACGCTAGAAAGGCCAGAATATTGAATTTTTTTTGGTGGGTTAGCGGGGCGAGCGGCGTCTGGCAGGGGACCCCAACGTTTGGCCGTCCGCCTGTCAGGTAAATGTGGAAGTAGAACCCAGTGTGGCGACGCCGTGTGTGGGTGTAGTGTGTTCCCCTTTGTACGTGTGTGTGCCCCTCGCCAAGCTGAACCCCGTGGATATACCTGAGCTCCCTGCGTGTGTGTGTGCGGCAAGGGAGGAGGGGAAGGTGTCATTGGAAAGCTTGAAGGACCTGCAACCATGTCTTCCCTCCTACGGGCCTTGTTCACGGGCACGAGCAAACACAAGAGTGAGTATAGAGAGGCAGTGTGTGTGTGTGAGAGAGAGAGAGAGAGAGAGAGAGAGAGAGAGGTCTATTTTGGTTGGTTTGTGTAAATAAAGCCATGTGTGTGTGTGTGTGTGTTTGCAGGATAAGTAACTTAAGCTTCGTTGTGGCATATTTTATCACATTTTAACATAATTCCTCATAACTTGTGTAATGTCATTTTTGTACATTCCCTCTCTGTGTGTGTGTGTGTGTGTGTGTGTGTGTGTGTCCCCAATATGCTGGCTTCGTCCTCCCTTTTTTGGGGGTCCTTATTGGGATTTATATTACGTTATGCAAACTGATATTAGGTCTCGATTCTATACTAAACCAAGTGAGAATATTCTGAACACGATTCTGATCCGCTTTGGGTTTGGTTTTAAAGGAGAGCGTTTTGGTGAAGCAATAGTCGTGTTCAAAGGCCTTTCCGAACCTCTTCTTTAACTTGTTGCAGTCTTCGTCATTCAAATCTTACTAATTCCAGTCTTAATTCTTTCACTGCTTCTTCTCTTTCTTCTTTTTCTTTTCCTTCAAATCTCTGTCCGTCATTCTGATCCTTTCTCATACTTATTATTATGATCTTAATGCTAATCTTAATAAATCTGACTTCCTGGTATTAATGATTATATCTTCTAGTATTCTGCAGGGACTGTAATACTTTTAATTTTACTTAATCATACTAATTCTAACCTACTTGATTTTACTTCTTCTTCTTCTTCCTCTTGTTAATGTTGCAGTGGTCGTCATACTAATCGTATCTTCCTCTTGTTCTTGTTGATGTTATAGTGGTCGTCAAACTCCGTCTCGTTATGTTGCACTGGTCGTCTCCCTATTCCTAATCTTACTAATCTATTTTTTTTTTCATCATCTTTTTCTTCGTAAGTTTTGTCTTGTTAAATTTGCAGTGACCGCCATTTTTAATCCATTACCTAGGGTGCAAATTAACCAGGTACGAAAAGGTGTGTCCAGGGATAATAGGTAATCAGGTGTAAGTAGCGGACTATAGGAACAGGAATGCACCAAACAAAGAAACGCTCGAGATATAGAAAGATACGTGAAGCCTGAAAGTGCGTGTGTGTGGGTGGGTGGGTGGGTAGGGGGAGGTGATGGTGGTTAAGTTATAGGTTAGCGGAGTTCCTTTCTGCTTCGTGTTCCTAAAGGCTCTGGGCTGATATTCGAAGCTTTAGTAACTAATGATCATGTTCTCTGTAATCCACCACGGCCTGATCATGTACTGACACTTAAGGATTCAGAGCCCTCGTTTGTAGCTCGTTAGCCGATCTCTGGGTAGCGTGTGTGTGTGTGTGTGTGTGTGAGACACACACACACACACACACATACACACACCTGTTAGCGTTTACCTCATCGATAATTTGGACAGAGAGAGAGAGAGAGAGAGAGAGAGAGAGAGAGAGAGAGAGAGCACGTGGGGGAGAGGAGAGACAGTGTTGCCAAGTCAGTGTATGGTGTCACACAGAATATTTACACAGTTGCCAATTTCACAAGTAATCGAGAATGAGGAAAGTATAATTGAGTTAAAGAATAATTATGTGAGGTAGAGGAGGGAGGGAGGAGGGAAGGAAGACAAAGAAATGAGCTGTGTGTGTGATATTGAAAAGGCCAAGGCTGTGAGATGACGTAGAGAGAATAAGAAAGATCAGTTATTATGGTTACAAAGAATCGAGGCTGTCTGTCCTAACGTCAAACTTAAATCCTTCTCCCTATTAACCTTATGACGCAACTTAACACATCAACAATAACAAGAACAACAGCAACAACAACAACTACAGCTTCATATAACCCTTCCTACCCTGTCCAATGCAATACAATACCCTTACCTTACCTTCCTTACCTCTCCCTTACCTTTTCTAACCTTACCTTACCTTATATTACCTTACCTAGCCTTACCTCACCTTACTTTATCTCACCTTTGTCATAATAGAAGAGAGGGTAATCGTAGTAGTATTAGTAGGAGGAGGAGGAGTAAAGAAGAACCTGTATAAACGCCTATTTCTCTCAGTATACCATCTTTTTTTACTCATTTTTTGTTTTTGATCTGTGAAACGAAACGAAGCAGAATTTTCAAAGACAGCCTTATTGTAAACTTAATAGGGCAGTGAGTGAGGGAGGGAGTGAGTGTGTGAGTGAAGGAGCAAGTGAATGAGTGAGGGAATGAGTGAGTGAGAGTGAATCATGACCTGCCACAATCATCACCCCCATTACCAAATTTAACCACCACCTAATACCCTAACCACCAACACAACCACCACCATCACCCCCTCACCAATTTCTCTACCCTCAACCACTCCACCTCACTACCCTCAACACCACCATCACCACTCCACCACTTGTACCACATTAACCACCACTTTCTCCAAAACCACCACCATCTCAGTCTCTATCTCCCCCACCATCACCATATCCACCACCTACACTTTTACTACCACCACCAACCACCTCCTCTCTCTCAACCCATCCCACCACCACCTCAATCATAGCCCCCAACCAACCCCTACCACCTCATTCTCTACCCCCTCCCACCTCACCCTTTCCCCCACATCACCTTACCCTACCCCAATCCCCCGTCTCTTCAACCCCAGCCACCCGTATCTCGCTCTACCCCCACATCACGATTTCCGCTTCTTTCTCAAACCCCCCACTCTTTCTCTATAGATACCACCAGCACCACCACCCTCATTCTCTTTCTTTCCCCCACCACAACCCTCACATTCTCTGCCCCCCTCATTTCTATACTCCCATCACCGTCCCCTCATTCTCTTCCTTTCCCTCAACCACTTGCATCTCACTCTACTCTTTACATCACTGCCTCCGCTTCATTCTCGATCCCCCTACCTCACCACCGCCACTACCTCTCCACCTCCACCTCATCTCGTCCTCATGTTCCTCATTAATGCCAACGGGACGCAGCGGCAGCAAGGTTTTAACGGCACAACACTACGTACGTAAGGAGTAACTAAGGACATTTTGTATAAGAAGTCGTTGCGTCATCACAGAGGTTGGGTTGCGAGTTTCTTTTTTCTCTATTATTATTGTTGTTGAGATTCGTAAAAGGGCACCAAGGGAAATAAAATAAAATAAAAATAAAATAAGTAAGATATTAAATAGAAAAAAGTTGATATAGACCCAAACAGAGGAACCTTGATGAGCAGACAAAGAGGAATAGGAAAATTAATGGACAATGTCAGTAAAGTAAGATAAAGTTGAGGGTATTCACTCTTGCTGCGCGTGGCTCCGGTGCTCATCTCCGTTACATTGGCAGTTTGAGACAACTAAAGAATAAAGAAAAGGGAAAAGAAGACTAAAACAATACCTAATGAGTTAACAGCAGCAGGTGGGTGTTGACTTTGGCTCTTGTTAAACTTATTAGTGTCAATAAGAGAAAATAATCTCAAAAGTTTGGTCAAGTTTGTCAGGTTTAAGAATGTGTGTGTGTGTGTGTGTGTGTGTGTGTGTGTGTGTGTGTGTGTGTGTGTGTGTGTGTGTGAGCATGACTGACTTCATATTTTACGGAGAAATTAACAAAGAAAAGCGGAGAGAGAGAGAGAGAGAGAGAGAGAGAGAGAGAGAGAGAGAGAGAGAGAGAGAGAGAGAGAGAGAGGTGGACGTGAGAACATGCACGGAGAATACATGGAAGCTTACCTTGAGAGAGAGAGAGAGAGAGAGAGAGAGAGAGAGAGAGAGAGAGAGAGAGATATCGCATGTATTTCATCCATGTGTGAGTCACCCAAAAACAGAGAGAGAGAGAGAGAGAGAGAGAGAGAGAGAGAGAGAGAGGTAACTTACGTCAGATGCGGAAGGAATAGTAAGTGTTTGTTTTTTGTTTGATTAATTTTTGTTTATTCGCAAGGTTGTCCAGAAGAGAAGCCGCGCGTGTGTGTGTGTGTGTGTGTGTGTGTGTGTGTGTGTGTGTGTGTGTTCCCGCTGTGATCACGTGAACACTTCCTCCTCCTCCTCCTCTTCTTCTTCTTCTTCTTCTTGCCCATCATTACCTCCTTTCTTCTCTCCATACGTCCGACACTATCTATTTCTCCTCTTCTTTCTCCCTTTTATCTCCTTTCCTCCTCTCCTTTATCTCCCTTTAATATTCCACTTTTTTTCTTTTCTCCCGTTTCTCTTCCTCCCATTTACCTTCCTCCTCCTCTTTCTCCCCCTTGTACCTCCTCTCTTCCTCTCCATTCGCTTTTTTTTCTCCCTGTTCTTTATCTCTATCGAGAGAGAGAGAGAGAGAGAGAGAGAGAGAGAGAGAGAGAGAGAGAGAGAGAGAGAGACGGCCTTGAGAGGTGGGTAGGGAAGCGCAGGTGGTATTTGGTTATCATATCTTTGAGGAAGAGGAGCAGGAAAAGGATTAGGAAGAAGAGGAGGAGGAGGAGGACTGTATGGAAAATGAAGAGGAATAAGGAGGAGGTGGAGGGAGAGAAGAGTCATGGGAGTTGGCGGAGGAAGAAGAGAGGACATGTGGTCTAGGATTTCTCAAACATTCCTTAGCTTACACACAAGATATTCTTAGGAGTTCCTTAGTATTTCCGTGGTGGGTAGTTTTACGAGCCTAGTGACAGTTTGACAAGGCTTCTGTAACAAACTTGAAAAAACAAAACAAAAAACATGAGAACTCGACTAAGCTTCTTCGTGGTCTATGGAAATCGTTGTGAGAGCGGAAAGCGTCTTAGAATAGGGCCCTAAGAGAGGAAGACAGGTTGTATTAGTTAGTATTCGTTCCATGGGTAGTTTCTTTAGCCTAGTGACAGTTTGACAAGGCTTCTGTAACATAAACGTTAAGAAGCACTCATGAGAACCTGACTCATTTCCTGTGTGGCATGTGGAAATCGATGTTGTATAAGCGGAAAGCGTCTGAGAATATCTGTTATCGCATCCCAGGCACACAAACACGTGAATCATCCCCCGGCTACCTGTCCTTGGCCCCTTTAGACAGGCAACCAAACACACAAACAGACGCACAGCGGATGTCAGCAACCTATCCACCGCCTGTCAGTCACTCCCCGCGCTGCTCTGCTTACAATGTTATCGCTTTGCAGGTCTTTGCGTCACATTCTCAGGCGCTCTAGGCTCTCACAGCAACTATTATAATGTCGTCTGTCGGCTATGTTATGCGTTATGCTATACGTGTAAGGGACATAACGCCTTGTAGTTATATATGTTTACCGAGAGAAGCATTACTATTTTTTCTTAAGCTATGAGATATTGACATAGAAAGAAGGGAATTGAACAAACTTAACTTCTTCAATGGGTTAAATGTATGCTAGTTAATAAGTTGTCTGTCACTTCCAGCAGGGTTTTGCGTACATATATATCCAAATGTAGGCGAATAACTAAGAGACGAATAAGCTGAGGAATATTGACACAGAAGGGCAGTGAACTAGCTTGGCTTCCAGAATAAGTCAAACGTTTCCTAGTTAATAAGTGTGATTTATAGAAGGGTTTTACGTATCATCAGAGTATACGAATAATATAAATAAAAGGTCATTGAAGTAGGCTGGTCATTGAAGTAGGCTAACTGAGCTTCCACAAGGGGTCAAACTTAGCTTAATCCGTCCTTTCTAAAACTGTTCCAAGTGTCATCTGAATATAGAGGAATGAGAGAGATTCAGGTAACGTTTTATGGAAGAGCTTTATCATTTTCACTTACAGATTGACGTAAAAGGTTCAAGTGGTATATTTTTAGCCCGAAGTAGATTTTCTTCACCAATGAATATATATCTGTAATCTATATGTAAAGCGTCCAATGGCTATATTTTATTTTGAGTTATACGGAAAAAGTGTTGAACTCCTTTAATTTAGCTTTTACAGAGATACACTAAGAGAGAGAGAGAGAGAGAGAGAGAGAGAGAGAGAGAGAGAGAGAGAGAGAATGATATTAAAGTAAAAAGTAAAGTGAAGAAAAGGTAAGAGAAAGAGAGGAGAGAAAAGAAACAGAGGGAAAAAAAGGAGAGAGAGAGAGAGAGAGAGAGAGAGAGAGAGAGAGAGAGAGAGAGAGATCCATACCTCCCTTCTCCCCCACAATCATAATCTCCTCGGAAACACTCAAGTACCTCCCTTTCTTTTTATCTCCTTTTCTTATCTCTCATCTAAGCCCTAAGGAAACCGACCGACCCACCAGCCAACCAATCAACCCTTTTTATCAGCGTCCTTATCTCATCACCTATAGTAGGGCCGCCCTCGTGTGTGTGTGTTTACTTTTTTTTTTATATATATGAGGTGTGATAGTGTCCTAGTATCCACGCTGCATTCTCTCTCTCTCTCTCTCTCTCTCTCTCTCTGTGTGTGTGTGTATTTCCTTCTCCATCTATTTCCTTTGTCTCCTTCTTTTCCTTTCTTTTCCTTTCCTTCGCTTGCCTTTTTCCTCCAATACCAGAATCTCTCTCTCTCTCTCTCTCTCTCTCAACAACTATTTCCAAAGGTTACAAAGGAGAGCAGTCGGGTTCTATATGAGGGGTTTTTTTCACATTAATGGCGCAGCAGAAGCCTTATCGAAATATCACTGGGCTCATAAAACTACCTAACCACGCGATACTAACTCCACAACCTCTACAAAAGCCTTATGAAATTGTGTGTGTGTGTGTGTGTGTGTGTGTGTGTGTGTAAGCCCTAGACTGTTTGAGAATATGGTCCTTAAGATGATCAAAGTTTTTATCAGCATCTTGTTAATAAGCTTCAAACTATCACTAGACTCAGAAAACAACCCACCATGGCAATACTAACACCACAACCTCTGCGAAAGCCTTACAATCAAATGTGTGTGTGTTTGTGTAAGACAAGAAATGTTTTGAGAATATGGCCTTGGGATGATCAACGGCTTTTTCAGTATCTTTTAAATAAGCCTCCGTGTGCCTGGCTGTTGGGTGGTGGTGGTGATGATGGTGGTGATGGTCGTGGTGGTGGTGGTGTC
>NC_066549.1:759691-817191 GCF_024679095.1 Eriocheir sinensis
GAGAGAGAGAGAGAGAGAGAGAGACTCTTCCTTTCCTTCCTTATTTGTTGTCTTCGTTTACTCTTTTTTGTCCTTTCCTTGCGTTTCTTTTCTTCCATTTCTCCCTTCTCATTCCTTTTCTCCTTCCCTTTCTTTTCTCTGCTCTCTTTTTTCTGCTGTCTCCATCCATCCTTTCCTCTCTCATTCCTTCTTTCCTTCCCTTCTTTTCCTTTATTATTCTTCCTTTCCTTCCCTTTTGTTTTCCTTCATCCATCATCTCACATTCCTTCTTTCCTTCTTTCTTTTCCTTTACTTTTTTTCCTTTCCTTCCCTCTTGTTGACCTCCATACATCATCATCTCTTTCATTCCTTCTTTCCTTCCCTTTCTTTTCTCTCCACTCCCATCTTCCTCTAAACCCAAGACAGGCGCAAGGGCTAATGAGACAGAGATGAGCACCGAGGCCACGCGCAGCTATAGCATATGCTCCCAACATTATTTATATACTTCCTTACTCCCTTATTGATTGATTGAGTCATTGAATCGTGTGGAGGGAATGGGAAGGGAAGGGAAGGGTAGGGAAGAAGAGGCGGAAATACCAACAACTGTGGACCTAAAACTGACTGACTGTTGCTAGCCTCTCCGCACGGCAAGTCACATACGGCGGGTAGGAGTAGAAGTGGAAGAAAAAAGTGGAAGGGGAGGGAGGGAGGTGGAGAGAAGGGAATGGGGGATGAACTAGCAAGAGGAAGGATGAGAAGAGGGATTTCACAAGGTCACAAAGGAGAAGTGTTTTTTTTTTTGTTTTTTTTTTACGTTCGTGGTGCAGAAGAAGCCTTGTCACACTCTATAGACTCATAACACTACCCATCATGGAAATACTATTGACACAACCTCTACTAAAGCCTTGTCCAATGTAGGTGTAACATAGGCCCGTAATCAGAGACGCTTTCTACTCTCAGTTCATCTATTTCCAAAGTCCACACGGGAGATGAGTTGGATTTTTTTTAGTGTTTTCCACGTTCATGTTGCAGAAGCCATGTCAAACTCTTTAGACTCATAACACTACTCAAGGAAATGTACTACTAACACAACCTCTACGAAAGCCTTGTCCAATATGGGTGAGAAAGCCCTTAAGAATAATGTTTGAGAATAGGGACCTCGATTCTAAGATGGATAGCTATACTTCTTTAGCCCTCAACTGTCCATGGGTTGTTTCTGATCTTGCAGTAGTAAAGACTATGGGTGTATGACTGTTGGTTGGCATAATGCATGGATGAAACTAAGGGAAGAAGGAAAGTGAGGAAGGAGAGAAAAAACGAAGTAAGGGAAGGAATAAACAGAGGAATGGAAGGCTGACTAACTGATGGAATATATGAGTGAGTGGATGTCTTTATAACTGACTGTCTGACTGGCCGAATGACTTACTGGCCTACTGACGGATGGAATGAGTGTATGGTCTTAACTGACAGACTTGCTGGCCGAATGATTTAGTGGCCTACCGACTGACTGACTGACTTAGCGAGGGCTATAGAAAAGTAGAATAACTGCATGACTGAATAACGTTAAAATACCTTTAAATATTGACGGACTGACTGGTTGACTGACGGACGGACTAAATACAAAAGATACACATTACATATCACTATCAACTGGATGAGAATTAGGTTTGAGAATAGAGTAAGAGTGACATGGTTGAAATAGTGACTAGGTGACCAACAGACTGAGATTGTGTGTGTGTGTGTGTGTGTGTGTTTAGATTGGATGATGTAACAGATTGAGTTGCCAAGATGTGTGTGTGTGTGTGTGTGTGTGTGTGTGTGTGTGTGTGTGTGTGTGTGACAAGCAAATGCGAAGTAAACTTGAGTTGCTATGTGAAAATCTTGTCAGAGAGAGAGAGAGAGAGAGAGAGAGAGAGAGAGAGAGAGAGAGAGAGAGACCCACCCACGCACGCAACAAAGTAATCCAAAAATATGATAATAACAATCAAATAACAATCCCCAGCAACAACAACAACAACAGCAAAGGACCCAGTCACCTTTTCAGCCTGTGTGTGTGTGTGTGTGTGTGTGTGTGTGTGTGTGTTTGCTTCTAGTTACCATGTGCGGGTCGGTCAAGGCCAGAAGGAAGATGACGTCAGAGGAGGAGGACGAGGAAGCGTGAATGGAGAGGGAGATGAAGATGGGAGAGGAAAATTAATGACATAAGAGAGAGAGAGAGAGAGAGAGAGAGAGAGAGAGAGAGAGAGAGAGAGAGAGAGAGAGCGTGATTAGTTTAGCATCCGAGTCTAGTATACTCGTCTCCTACATGTCTTGCCCCTCTCTTCTTCTCCTCCTCCCTTCTTCCTTCCCTCCTCTTTGTTCTTCCATGTCCTTCCTTCCTCTCCCTTCTTAATTTCTTCTTTTTCCATTTTTTTTCTTTCTCATTCATGTTTTCCTTCTTCCATTATTTTTTCTCCTGTTCCTCCATCTCTCTCTCTCTCTCTCTCTCTCTCTCTCTCTCTCTCTCTCTTGGTTAGCCTTTTTCCGCTTCCATCTTTGTCTTCCCCTTCCTCCTCCTCCTCGCTCCTCCCTCCTCCTCGTCCTCGTCCTCTTCCATCCACTATTCTTCCTCTTCTTCCTCCTCCTGTCTAAAAGTCTTCTCCATTTATCTTCCCTCCCCCCGCCTCTCTCTCTCTCTCTCTCTCTCTCTCTCTCTCTCTCTCTCTCTCTCTCTCTCTAAAGCATTCTTATGAGAGAAAAAAAGAAAAGGGAAAAGAAAAATTACATCTTTCTGACAGCTGGAGCTTATTACGTCTCTCTCTCTCTCTCTCTCTCTCTCTCTCTCTCTCTCTCTCTCTCTCTCTCTCTCTCTCGATGAGTTAGGTATGCAAGGCTATACATTAAGATGCTGCCAGAGAGAGAAATATGTATTTCCTTAACGTTGCGAGTTAATTTTAGATCCAGTAATTTATTTGCATCTCTCTCTCTCTCTCTCTCTCTCTCTCTCTCTCTCTCTCTCTCAATAAGAAGATCATGACTAAGGAAATGTAGCTTTTAACCTCCTCCTCCTCCTCCTCAATAATAAATCTGAAAAAGTAATATTAAAACTGTATAATTCGTTGGTTCGACCCCGTCTAGAGTACTGTGTACAGTTTTGGTCTCCCTACTACAGAAAAGACATAGAAAAGTTTGAACGGGTCCAACGAAGAGTAACAAAGATGATTCCTAGGTTGAGAAATTTATCATATGAACAAAGGCTTAATGAAGTAAATTTATTCAGTCTATCAAAACGAAGAATGCGAGGCGATCTAAAAGAAGTGTTTAAAATGTTTAAAGGATTCAGTGATATTAATGCGGAAGATTACAATTGATCGATCAAATAGAACAAGAAGAAATCACAATTTGAAGATAAGTGGTAAAAGATTCTCGTCGCACGAAGCTAAACACTTCTTCAATCAAGTTGTTAATGTTTGGAACTCTCTACCTTGTGATGTCGTTGATAGTACAACAGTTACGGCCTTCAAGAATAGATTAGACAAGTGTTTTGAAGCCAACCAGCAACTAAGATATTACTCATTGTCGTAATAACGTTAAGTTCTTTCGAATACTGGTGTCCTTGTCCGCTTTTATCGCCTGGTTAGTGGTAGCAGTAATGGTAGTTCTTTCCTCTTTCCTGCATAATTTCCATTCAGTTTTTCCATGCTGCATGGTTCTTTTTCCTTTCCTGCCAGCTTTGGCTGGAGGGATGGGGGGGTGGGGAGGAGCCTTCGCCTTTGCTGTCCTTCATCTTCCACCTTTGATTAGATAGTTAGTGTAGCTTGTCACAAACAGCCTCGTAAGGACCAGCAGGTCTGCTGTTGTTTGTTCTTTCTTTGTGTTCCTCCATCTTGCAATAGGTCGTCACTTTTGAGAAGTCATTCGTTGTTGGAGAGAGAGAGAGAGAGAGAGAGAGAGAGAGAGAGAGAGAGAGAGAGAGAGAGAGAGAGATGGAGGAGGAGGAGGAGGAGGTAGAGAGAGGGAAGAGAAGGAAGCAGTTTGTTAATAATCATCTCGCTTCTCTTCCCTCCTCCTCTTCTTCTCACTCTCTCAAGGTCATCTAGTCTGCTGTTGAGAGAGAGAGAGAGAGAGAGAGAGAGAGAGAGAGAGAGAGAGAGAGAGAGAGAGAGAGAGAGAGAGAGTTAACTAAATATTCATGAAGTCAAATACAATGATTAGGAAATCTTGTTTGTTTGTTTGTTTTTGTTGTTGTTTTTGCTGGTGTTGTTTGTACTGCTTTCTTATCATATTATAATTTAAATATAACCTACCACTTATAATACTTTTTTCTTTTTCTTTTTTCTTTTTTTTACTCCATATTCGTCCGCATTATCTTCCTTTTTTTTTCTTCATATCTTTGTCACTTAGCATTATCTTTTTTTCCCATCTATTTTGTCACGTGTAATGCTCTTTCTCTTCTTTTTTACTCTATTTATACTGTTATTTTGTAGTGTTCTTTTTCTTTCGTGTTTTTTACTCCCTATAATTTTCCATTCTCACCGAGGTCACACGTATGCCGGCCTAGACTTTACATTGACCTTTATTTCGGTCTTTACTCTCTCATTTCTATTCACACACGCCCTTCCACCCTCAAAGCTGTCACTCATTTTAGGGTCCAGGACCAGTGTGACGTAAATGAGCACAGAGGCCACGCGCACTTACAGCATATACCTCATTCAGCACTTCCCACAAACGTCCCTTCCTTAGACAGTTAAACTTGCTCTCCTTAGAAAAGTGAAGGGTGCGAGGAGACTTGATCGAGGTTTATAAATGGATGAAGGGCTTTAATAAGGGTGATATCAATAAACGGGTTATCACACTGGGCTATTTTCCTCCAACCACCGATTAATTGGCGTTACCGCCCACCTCCAGCACTTTTTCCGCCAACTGTTGGAGCAGATTTGCAGCCCGCAGCTTTCGGGAAGGAACCAGTTTGTTGGAGGAAAATTCAAGTCGTCTGACATTCTTTGTAAATTGTTGAGAAAACAAAATAGTTTGCCATGGTGATTTTATTTCTTGCATAACTTGCAATAGAATAAGGATTATGGAGAAGAATGAAAAGAAACCAAAACAAAACATTATAATAGAACAACATAAGTTGTCAGTTGACCTCTTAATATAAACAACCCCAAACTGTTCTCTCCTTGCTAACCACTGCCGCCTCCACACACGCCCCTTTTGCTTGGCTTTAAGCTCATTGCAGTGAAGAAGTAACAGTGCTGCAGCGACAGTTCTTCTCGAATAGAAGCCCGTCGTCCTGAAGAGGTCTGCCATTGTTGCTGGAGATAAACGTAAACAAACGTGCGTGTTGGAGGTGTCGGCGGTACTGGCTGAAATCGGGGGTTGGAGGTGGGATGTCGGAGGAAAAATGTGATACCCCTTAAGGTTATGATGGTAAGAGAACCGGGCAGGACACGTAGTAATGGGTGCGAGGAGCCTTGATCGAGGTTTAAAAATAGATGAAGGGCTTTAATAAGAGTGATATTAATAATGTTCTGATGGTAAGAGAGCCGGGTTGGCCACGTAGTAATTTGTTTCAACTGGATAAATTCAGATTCAACAAGGACATACGCAAAAAGTGGTTCCCAACAGAGTGGAGGATGAGTGGAACAGGCTTGGCAGTCATGTTGTGAGTGTCAATACGCTAGTCACATACAAAAATAGATAACAAAAATTCATGGACAATGATGTTAGGTGGGGTTAGACTCACAGGAGCTGCTTTGTACAGACCTACCTGCGTCTTGCAGACCACTTCCTTTCTACACCCTCAGAGGAGTGGAGAACTAATCCTTCCCTTCTTTTTTCTTTTTTTCTTTTCTTTTCTTCTTCTATTTCTTCTTCCCATCCCTTTCCTTCCCTTCCCATCCCATCTCTTTCTTCTCATCCCTGTCCTTCCCTTCCCATCCCATCTCTTCTCATCCCTGTCCTTCCCTTCCCATCCCATCCCTTCTCATCCCTTTCCTTCCCTTCCCATCCCTTCTCATCCCTCCTACACACCTTTCTTTCCCTTCCCTGTCCTTCCCTTCCCTGCCCTACCCTTCCTTTCCCCTCTCTTCCCTTCCTTTCCTTCCCCTTCCCTTCCCTTACTCTCTCTCCCTACCCTCCCTTCCCTGTCCCCTCCTTCCCTTTCCCTTCCCCTGCCTTTCCTTACCCTACCCTTCCCTACCCATCCATTCCCTCCCTCATTTTAGGTTCAAGGGCCCATGCAAATACCCCAAACTTGACCTTTTTTTCCCTTACACCCCCAGAGCTGTCGGAGGAGTGGGCCACCTTGCGAGAGCCCGTGGTGGAGGGCGTCACCTTCTATTGCAAGTATCTCGGCTCCACCCTCGTCGACGATCCGAAGGGCGAGGCGGCCACGGCGGAGGCGATCAAGCGCATCATCCACACGGCTAAGCTGGTGGCGCGCAAGCCCGAGCTAGTGGGTCTTCATGTGTCCCTGCAAGGCATACGTATGGAGGACAGCGTGACCAAGGAGGTGTTGCTGCAGACGTCCATTTATAAGTAGGTGTTGAGGGAAGGAAGGGAAGGGAAGGGTAGGGCAAGGAAAGGAAGGGAAGAGAGGGGAATGGAATAGAAGGAAAGGGAAAGGAAGGGAAGGGAAAGGAATGTGTGTAGGAGAGATGAGAAGGGAAGGAAGGGATGGGATGGGAAGAAGACTAAGAAAAAAGAAGAGGGAACTGAGTATGTATAGGCATATTAAAAAAGATGATAAAGGAAGAAAAAGAGTAGATGGGAAAAGGAAGACAGGAGGAAGAGGAGAAGAGGAATAAAGGAGGAGGAAAAGAAGGAAAAAAAAGGGAGGAGGAAGAGAAGGGTGGAGGTGACATAAACACGCACGGTATTTGGCGATTTCGTAAGAGGAGGAGGAGGAGGAGGAAGGAAGCAAGGGGAAGGAGGAGAGAGAGAGAGAGAGAGAGAGAGAGAGAGAGAGAGAGAGAGAGAGAGAGAGAGAGAGAGAGAGAGAGAGAGTGTTTATCCTCTCAGAGAGAGAGAGAGAGAGAGAGAGAGAGAGAGAGAGAGAGAGAGAGAGAGAGAGAGAGAGAGAGAGAGAGAGAGAGATTCCAAGTATTTGTCCTCTCTCTTACACACACACACACACACACACACACACACACACAGCATACTAATCATCTTTCTGAGTTCATTCTGTTCTTCCTTATTTGTCTGTTTTGCTGCCTTGTCCTGCTTTCTCTCTCTCTCTTTTCCCTTTCCTTTCCTTTCCTTTTCTTCCATTCTCTTCCCTTTGTTTCGCTTCGCTTCGCTTCTCCTCTCCTCATCTCCCTTCCCTTCCCTTCCCTTCCTTTCTCTACTCTGTTCTACCCTATTTAACTCTACTTCTACTCGCTACTAAATTCAAGTGTCCAATTGGTTAAGGGTAGTAAAAGTAGTAGTAGTAGTTATAGTGGTAGTAGTAGCAATATAAAGCTCAACAGCCTCCTTAATCCCTCCTTTCCTCCACTTCCTAACCCAACTCTACCTTCCAGGATATCCTACTGCTCCGCTGACGCCCACTACGACCACGTCTTCGCCTTCATCGCCACCACCGATAATGAGACCTGCGAGTGCCACGCCTTCCTCTGCCCCAAGCGGAAGATGGTGAGCAGGTCCAAAGATTGCCACAAAAAAGTTTTCTTTGGTTAAGTTAAGACTGACTTTAAAGGATTTCCTAAGACCAGAACAGTGTCATCATGTACCTAAACCAAACTTTAGTATCCTCCCAAGTTTCGCGTTTGCTCTCTTCCTAAGGTATAGTACCAAACTCGTGATATCGCCAAACTCGTGATATCGCCAAACTCGGATATCGCGAAACTCGGATAGCGCGAAACTCGGGAGGGTACCCCATAATTGTTGGCATGAAGATCTAATCAAAGAATCTAACCTAAGAATACCAACCTATATTTCCTTCTCTTCCCCCAGGCTCAAGAGGTGACCATCTCCATCGCCCAGGCCTTCAACCTTGCCTACGAGTGCTGGAAAGTCTCGCTCAAAAATAAGGAGAATGATGGAGAGGCTTTTGGACATGAGGAACTGCCCGCTGAGGTGACAGTGAGTGTTTGAGAGAAAGGGATCTCCTCCTCTTCCTCTTCCTCTTCCTTTATCTCCTCCTTCTCTTCCTCCTTCTATTCAGTTTCTCTTCTTTTATAACGTTACTACCCCTCTCTCATCTCCTTTCACTCCCCATATCACTTTTTCTTCCTTTCCATCTACATTCTTCTTTCTTCCATCGCCTCTTCTTCCTCTTCTTTCTCCTCTATTTCCTCTCTTATAATATCTCTTTGCCTCCTCCTCCTCCTCCCCTTTCTAATCCTTATCCTCTTCCTTCTACTCTCCTAACTCCATCTTTTTGTCCATCATCTCTTCTTCTCTTCTTTTTCTGTGTCCTCTCTTTTACAACATCCCTTTTCCTCTTCCTCCTCTCCCACCTTCCTCCTTTTTCCCAGTATGTCTTCCTCCTCTTTTCCTATCTTCCTTCTTTCATAACTTCACTCCTCTTCTCCCATCTTCTTTCATCCACCATATCAAATTTTCCTCCTTTGCACCTCCTTCCTTCTTCTAGCACCTCTTCCTCCTCCTCCTCCTTTCCTATCTCCCCTCTTTCACAACATCACTCCTGCTCTCCCTTCTCCTTTATCCACCACAATTATTAACCCTTCAACCTGTTTTCATGTCCACCAGAATTCACTAACTCTGGTTGAACGGACGACAGCAGCCAATGCTCACTAACCTAACCTAATTCTTTCTTCCAGGTCGGGTCAGTGGCTGGTCTGAATGGTGCCCTGCCCTCCCAGTCCCAGCCCTCCTCGCAGGCCTCCTCCCCCATACCCATTCGCTCGGACTTTGGTTCTTCAGACATGAGCACTTCTGGTAAGAATAAGTGATTTTTTTTTATAGGAGCTTGGAGGTCTTGGAGACACGTAGTAATGGGTTTAAACTGGATAAATTCATATTCATCATTGACGTAGGCAAAAATTGGTTTATACTAACAGAGTGGTAGATGAGTGGAACAGGTGGGCAGTCATGTTGTGAGTGCCAGTACAATCGTCACATTAAAAAATTGATTAGATAAATTCAAGGACAGTGATATTAGGTGGGGTTAGATTCACAGCAGCTTAGGTTTACAGGAGCTGCCTTGTAAATGTCTACTGGCCTCTTGCAGACTCCTTATGTTCTTATATGTCCCTTCTCCCATCCCTTGACATGCCCATACCACCTCAATCTCTGGCTCCTCAGCACACTCATCATATCAATCACTCATGTTTCTTTCCCTCTTGTTCTTGAACTTATCCAACTGGCCCAACTGTCTGACTCCTTTCCCTCCCGGCAGGTTATCAGTCCAGCTCCCAGGCCTTACTCATAGACCTGGAGGACTCAGCAGAGCACGCCAAGCCCACCACAGCCCACTGCCCGCCCCAAGGCAAGACCTCACCCTTCAGCAAGCCCCTGGTGAGTCCCGTAGCCTCTAGGAAATATGAGTGCCGGGACGATCTTCCTCACCACGCATTGCAGCAGCCAGGATCAATGCAGGGTGTGGTGGGGTGCTGTAGCAGGCACTGGCACTCACTAACCAAGGAGTGGCAGTACAAGGTGGCACACAGTCGGGGCATTTGTATTGTAGGGTGTTATAATGGACACAGGCACTACTAACTAAGTAGTGCCACTATAGTTTAGGGGTGGCACACAGTATGAGTCTGTGTGTTATAGGGTGATGTAGCAGGCACAGGCACCCACTAACCAAGGAGTGCCACTGTTGTTTAGAGTTGGCACATAAAAAGGAAGGGGCACTTAGTTTGTAGGATGTTATGGGCACAGGCACCTTCTAACCAAGGAGTGCCACTGTGTTTTTGGATGGCACACAGTAAGGTCAGTGTATTGTAAGGGCACAGACACCAAGAAATTTAAGAGTGCCACTGTAGTTTCGGGGTGCCACACAGTAAGGAAGGTGCAGTTGGGTACTATATTGCAGCAGTATATTCTCCAAAGTATGGACATCAGGGAGGAGAAAGTATGTGGTCGTCAAGAGTGGGAGAGACTCAGCTCGTCCAACCCCACAATCGGAAAATACGGATGTTAAATTAAAAAAAAAAAAAAAAAAAGTAGTAGTAGTGTATTCTTGGGTCTGTATATTGGTGTGTGTTTAAACTATTTCCTTGTACCATTAGTTAGATATTTTACACATTTCAGCACAATATTCTTGGGCCTGTAGAAGTGCGTATATCTTTTCCAGCTACATTAGTGAAATATTACTACCACCATTATCACTAATATTAATAATGGGTTGTCTTTCTTTCTTTCTGTGTAGCAATGACCAGGTTTAGCATAGAAGGCAAGTAGTTTATATTCCTATTTGGTGTTTATTCCTTATGTCTGTCTCTGTTTATTGTCTTCTTCTGTTGTCATTATCCATCTTTTATATTCTTTTTATATGTCTACTTTTATTCTTTTATATTCTCTTCTATCCTCCTCTTCTTGTTCACTGTTTGTTTGTTCCCAGTCGTCCCTTTCATGCATAAGTGAAGTGTCCAAGATATCAGTGTGGTGTTTTGTCTTATTTTTTGGATGTTTTTCAAGCTCTTAACTCCCTTTACTTGGCAGCAGCTGTTGGGATGGTTCTCGGTGAAGGAGTGGATGGGTGAAGTGCGTTAGGCGGGGCGGCTACTGATGGGCCTCTAATCTGCTCTCTCGGGGTGAAGAAGCCTTGCATAGTGTGATAATTAACCTCTGTGAATAGATTCAATAGCCATACTAGCTTAGCGTGAACTCATTTAATTCCTTTCTCTTCACTTCTCTCTTTTTTTCCCTTCACTTGTTTTTCTCTCACGTTTTTCTTTTTAATTTCTCTTCATTTGTTTTTCTCTCCTTTATTTCCCCTCACCTTTTCCTCTCTTAACTTATTTTTCTTCTTGTTCTTTTATCACTTATTTCCCCTTAACCTGATTTTCTCTTTCAGTTCTTTCCTCCAGGCATTTAGAGCTTAGATGAGACCTGTGAGTGTGTAGACTAGGCATAGAGAGCTTAGCTGAGGCCTGTGCATAAACCAGGCAATGTTGTTTTGTCTAGATGCGTTTTAATCTGGATTTCGGAATTGGTGATGAGAGACATGTTTGGTAGTGTGCATATATTGACATAGTGCATGGTGCTGTGTGCATAGGGAGAAGAATCAGAGTGTTAGGGAAAAGCAGGCAGACTTTCATAATTTTAACACATAATTTTGGCATTAACCCGGTAGCAGCGACAGGCCAAATTTGTGGCTTTACCGTGTAGCTGCGACGGGCCAAATTTGTGGCTTTACTGTGTAGCAGCGACGGGCCAAATTTGTACCATGATATAAACCCCAAAAAAATAGATGATACCTAATCTGATCACAAGTACTTTGATATATATTATGAAATGGTTTTTGTGAGTGGTGATTTTTCTGATTTTTCTCGCTTAGAGGGACCATTAAGAAACATAATCCCTGCTGCTACCGGGTTAACTGTAACAGAGTGGCATATTTACTCATGATGGTAGTAGTAATAATAGCAAAGTAAAAATATAGTTAAGGTTGTAGTAGTAGTAATAGTAAAATAAGTAAAGTAGTAATGGATAAGTGTTCTCTGTGGGGTGGTTAGTGGCATATATATTGGGTAGCTTGTGTCTGTGTGTGTGTGTTTGTGTGTAAGGTACTGGCACCACTAACCCTCGTATGACCCCCTCACAGAACGCCACGGAGGACCTCGGCGATATTAGTGATGGATTCTCAAGGTATGTGTCCTCCCTTCTTGTTTGTCTGTGGTTATTATTATTATGTGTATGAATATGACTAATACAAACACCACCCACCCGAAATTGACCTCTCTTGTGGCTATTCTTTACTATTGTCTGTTATGGGAGCGGCGAGTAGTGGGCTTTTTTTTTTTTGCCCTTGAGCCGTCTCCTTTGTTGTAAAAAAAAGCACACACACAAACATGATGAAACAGCAAAGCAAACGGAAAGACAGGAAGCAAACCCACACAACGCAACGAACAAACACACAACCACAAAACAATCAAGCAGATTAATGAACAAAAACGAACAGATTATGTACATACAAGGCCTCAAAGCTAGCATGAAGGATTTTTTTCTTCTCATATTTTTTTTGTCATTCAGGTATTATTAATGTTTCATATTAAGTTTGGGAAAGAACACAAGTCTCAACACTACAGTAGCATGATGTTTTTTTCTGTACGACTCATGCAGTTACATTTTCTTTTTTTTAGTCACGCATTTATGTTTACTGTGCATTTAGTATTGAATTCGTGAAAGAATGGCAGAATATGGCTTGAAAGAAATAATAAATGGACTTGGCCAGATAATATATGAGGCGTATAGTGTAAAAGTGGTGACCTGACATAAGCAACCGCCAGACTCAACTCCCCCCACGCTAGATGAGTCTAAGAGAGAAATCACACAGATTTAGGCCTATGAATCACTTGCTTTAAGGTTTCTATTTCCTTAACTTGCTTCACCCCACGATGCAGCAAGAATTCTGCCGCCAGATACCGCCAAAACCAGAATTCTGCCTTAACCCGGTAGCAGTGACGGGCCAAATTTGTGCCATGATAAAACCCCCCAAAATAGATGATACGTAAACTGATCACAAATGCTCTGATATATACTATGGTATGGTTTGTGTGAGTGATGATTTTTTCTCATTTTTCTCGCTTAGAGGGACCATTAAGAAACCTGATCCCTGCTGCTACCGGGTTAATTAGTTGGGTTGCCCCTTGTACACTAAACGTAATGCCTCATATGTTGCAAATTCAAGACATACTCGTACCTGTAAAGACTGTTCCAGCCCATCATAAAACAGACCTCTACTGTATTTTTTGGTTATTATTGTCATCAACTTTTTTTCACGTGCACAAGTAAAGCTTTTTTTGGTTATGTATACTTGATACTGTTTCTTATTTTTACACACCCTAAATAATGTACTGTGTCTTTCAGTTATCATTATCATCATTGTTATTTTTTTTTTGTATGCGCAAGTAAAGCTTTATTGATTATGTATTATTGTCATTATTAATTTTTCTGCACACCTAAATAAATCTCCTCCTCCCGTCCCCTTCCCAGGCTAGCTTTAAGGCGCGGAAACCTTCCCCAGCCAATGGCAAGTCTTGGCAACCATCAGGGTTTGGGCGAACTCGGTCTTGCAGCGTCTCCGACCGAGAGTGTCTCCTGGCCATCAACTAGCCTCCCCCAGCTGGCCGCCACACCCCTAGCCACCAGCCCCCCACCAGATCCATGGGGGGGTGGCGGGGAGGGCTGCCAGAGTCCAACAGAGGCGTGGGAGATGTTTTCGCGTTCCCCAAACACAGCTTTCCTACACTCCTGTCAGTCGCCTCCTTCGCCATCAGTGTTGAATCTACAGTCGCCACCACAATCGCCTCCGCCTCAGTTACCACCACAGGCACTCCAGTCACCATTCAACAGTCCATTCTCATTCCCTCAAGGTCACACATCAGACCTCTCCTGCTCAAACCAAGTCCCACCATGTCCCAGTGTCAGCCAGCGATGGGACAGCTTTGCCCCGTCACCTACCAGCCCCACAGGGAGAGAGAACCCCTTCCTCCCCACCACCAATCCCTTTATCCCGAGTACCCCAGTGATCGAGGTGGCTAGTGCTGCCCCCCCTCAGTGCCCAGTGGAGTCCCCCAGGGTGGTGGTGGGGCCGGGGGGCAGTGGGTGTAGTCCGGGTCGCCCTGTGTGGACTGCGGACTTCTTCAGCGGGTCGAAGAGTAAAAACGTCATATGTTCTTAGTTTTTTTTTTTTTTTTTTAGTGTTGTGGTGACTCTTTTTCTTTATGCTATTACTATCATCTATGTAATTTTTCGGCTTCATTGCAAACATAAGTATCTTGAATGGTGTGCTTGGGGTTAATATATCGGTGGGTTGTCCCTTACACGAACACTTGTACCTTTTTTTCATACGTTTTCCTTGTACTTCCGTCAGGCTCTAATATCACTTGTCATGCCTGGCTGGGTAGTGAGATACAGTGGTTTGATATCAACAGAAGATCGACAACTATTAACAGTGTGAAGTTAGTTTGGGGTTCTCTGATAGCAAAAAAACAACTATGTACCATCAACAGCGTGTGGGGTTACTCGCTGAAATAGTGTTGCGCATAACCATTAACAAACCTCTACTCGGAGAAACACCTACACATAATTTCTTGCTCTCGTGCGTGTGTGTTTTCATAAGTTCTTGTTCATGCTATTCTCACAAGTTCATAATTTCTCACAAGTTCTGGTGTGCATAACGAGTGTGTGTATTTTCTTACAATCATATCTTGTGGCCTAAAACGTAAATGATAAGTCTGTAAATATATATAAAGCTTCCGTTTGCTTCCACTGCAATTTCGTGTTATCTTTCATCATCATTTAGCTGGTTTATATATGAGATGTCTGGCAGAGATGGAGTGTAGGGGACAAAGCCATTTTTTCTCTGCACTGGGATAAGCAGGCTAGGCTACATATCCCAGGAAGAAAAGGATGCGTTACAAGGTAAAAAAGAGTCTCGGTCCACCAAATGCAAGGTCACTTTTCCCCTCCTGTTCCTTGTTCTTCCTACATTGTGTTCAAACCAGAGAAAATGGCTTGTCCCTGTCACTCCTCTGTTGGATGCCTCGTATAAGGTTTTCTTGGCTTCATTATTTCATTTAGGTGTTTATAGGCATTGTGTTGGTGTGTGTATGCAATCACAACACACATCCTCAGGGTCATATGCAGAAGTTTGGGGCATCAAGACCATGAACTAAGGGACTGGCAGGCTTTCATTATGCATTTCCGAGTTGGCTTTTCATTGGGACAACTTCAAGACGTTTATAGGCATGTGTGTGTGCTTGTGTATGTATGCAAGCACAACACACATCCTCAGACTCATATGCGAGAAAATGAGTTTAGGGGTGGCAAGACCATGGACTGAGGGGCTGGCCTTCCATTATGCACTTCCGAGTTGGTTTTCAGTGGTCTGTAAGCTGTCGCCTGTTATGTGTTTGAAGATGCCCCAAACTTAACCTCACCTAGCCTAACAACAGGGGTGACAATACCATGGACTGAGGGGCTGGCAGGCTTCCATTATGCATATCTGAGTTGTCTTTCTGTGGGCTGTAAGCTGTCGCCTATTATGTATTTGAAGACGCCCCAAACTTTACCTAACCTAACAAAACCACAGAAAGTTACCACACATCTGCGTTTTTGGGAAGCTTCAAGGCATCTGTCCCATCGCCCAAGAGCATGGATGGCCTATAATACTACACAGTACACATTCATCTTCCTAGGCCTTCCGTAACCTCTGTATAGCTCGTGTCCAGTACTAATGATGTGCTGAGAACCTGTTTGTAAGTGTGTTTGTGTGTATGTGAGAGTGTGGGTGTCAGTCTTTTTCTACTGGTGGTGATTATTATGATTGTGTAAAGTGCTGGTTGTAGTGGCAATAGTCTGTCTCGTGTGATTTTTTTTTTTTTAGTGTGTGTGTGTGTGTGTGTGTGTGTGTGCGTGTGTGTGTGTGTGTGTTTTCACGGCTTAACCTTTCCGTATGTGGTGCGTGTAAATAGTTCTCGAGATGATTCTAATTCTAACATGTTGAAGGTAGTCTATCATGTGAGTCAGTGGCTACATCCCTGCCTCACCCACCCTCACTGTCTCTGTACATAGATCTGATCGCACAAAGATGTAGTATTATGGTATGTTAAGGAGGGAGAGCACTGATGTATGTGTGTTATTGATAAGGCTGCAATATGATTCTAGTGTGTGCATAGAATCATTGAGTGTTTGTATAAAGTGACGTTGTGAGTGTGGGGGTATAATGGGCTTGAGAGATATAAGTGTTTACATAGAGAGACATTGTAAGGAGTTTAGTGTTTGCATAAGGAGAGACAGTGTAAGGAATAAAGTGCTATAAGTGATTGCATAAAGAGACACATTGTGAGTTTCGGCAAGTCTTGTAATGAGTTTAAAGCTACGAGTGTTTACATAGAGAGAGATTTTAAGAATGAGCGAGGTTTGTATAAGGAAAGTTAGTGTTAAAAGTGTTTGCATAAAGGGAACTATTACGAGTGTAGGCTTGTATAATGAGGTTGAGAGCTACATGTTTGCATAAGGAAAGATGGAATGTGGGCAAGTCTTGTATAAATGAATTTAGTGCTACGAGTGTGTGCATAAAGAGAACTATTATGAGTGTAGGCTTGTATAATGGAGTTGAGAGCTACATGTGTTTGCATAGGGAGAGATTGAGTGTAGGCGAGTCTTGTATAAAGGATTTCTGTGCTACAAGTGTTTACATAAGGAGACATATTGTGAGTGTTGGCAAGTCTTGGAAGGAGTTAAGTGCTACAAGAGTTTAGGGAAGTCTTGTAGTATGGATTTGAGAGCTAGAAGTGTGTATAAAGAGCGTTGTGAGTGTAGACAAGTCTTGTATAATGGAGTTGAAGAGCTGCAGTGTTGTGTGATAGTCTCCAGCTACTCTTAGGGTGATGTCCAGTATAATTAATATTTCTGTGATACTTTTGGTGTCCAGCACGGAGAGTGTTGGGTCAGTATATGTATGTGCATGTGTATGTGTGTGTGAGCCTGTGATTGAGTGAGAGAGTGAGAATGAGAGAGGAGGAGTGAAAGTGAGAATGTCAATCGCAACTAGTTTTTTTTTTATAATCCGAAATCTATTAGTCATTGTGTTGCTTCATTCAATATTCTGTGAGGTTGTTTACTAGACTAAGCAGTTTTATGTGTTACTGCTGCTGTATATATATAGATTTTTCATTGCCAGATAGTGTGTGTGTGTGTGTGTGTGTGTGTGTGTGTGTGTGTGTGTGTGTGTGTGTGTGTTCTTTTGCATTTGTCTAAGCACTTGGGTTTCTGCACTGAAGTTAAGAGTTGGGTTCAATATTATAAATGGACTAAACTACTTTCATTTATTATTTTTTTTTTTTTGAGTGTGTGTGTGTGTGTGTGTGTATGAAAGTGTGAGACCGATCGTCACATCCCTCTCAATCTCTGTGTGTGTGTGTGTGTGTGTATGTATGTGTACAGTGCTAGTGTTTTTACTGTGGTTGCGGTGTTGGGTTAAGTTTTTTTTGTGGTCAGCGGCAGACTCTGGGTACAAACTATGGACAGGAATACATAAAAAAATAAATATTGATAAGTGAATAAAAAATGGGGGAGCCGAAGTAATAGAAGTTCCCCCACAAAAAAGTTTGATGTATAAAGTTTTGGAATAAGATAATCATATAGAGATGCATTTTCCTTCATCTGTTCCTATGTAAATTTAAGCCCAGCATGAAGTCCCATATGGCATTAACTCTTCTATATCTCGACACAACATCTTCCATTAGCACGGATCACTTCGCTTACGTGTTCCTCTCCTATGCATGCAACTCAACGCCAATCTTTCCCTTATCCATGACGTGAAGTGAGCCTGACATTCACTACCGTCACGAGGGACTCAACGAAGTTCCTTTCTTTTGCTCAGGATCTCGTCCATGACTGAGGCGGGACTGTACAGTTACTGGAACGAGGAGGGCATCCAGAACCCCAGCGCTTGTGAGACAATGCCCACGAGGATCACCACGAGTTCGTGCCTCTCTCTCAGGCAGTACTGGGTAAGTTAAGCCGTGGGGGGAGTCAATGAGTGTTAGTGTTCTGATGGTCTCAGGCAATGCTGGTAAGTTAAGCCGTGTGGTTAGGTTAAGTAGGGTTGGATAGGGTGTTAGTTGTAAATGGTGAGCATCGTGACTTGATTATCGTACTCAGAACATTGCATTTATCAGTTTGTCCCCAAAACTGGCATAGCCACAATAATAACGATATCCCATCGAAGTTAGCGTTAAAACCGTAAAGTGTCTATCTGTATCTATCCATCCATCTATCTACCTATCTGTCTCTATAACTGTCCATCGTTGTGGTCTCCTGCAGGTGGTGGTGCTGGCAGGGGGCCTCACGGTGGGTCTCGCTGCCCTGGGTCTGGACTCTGGAGGTGCTGGTCGCCCGAGTGCTGGAGGGCTGAGGGCGGTGGTTATGGTGGTGGCACTGGCGGCGGTGGTGGTGGAAGGGGAGAAAGGGAGGCTGCTCGAATGGTTCATAGCCTAAATATGTGTGTGTGTGTGTGTGTGCCTAGTTCTGTTAGGGCGAAACGGCTCCTTGAAACTTATAGCCTATACTGAGGCAACGTCACTAAAACATTAATATAAACCAATAAGAGCGATCAAATTAGTGACGCGTTTATCTCTCTCTCTCTCTCTCTCTCTCTCTCTCTCTCTCTCTCTCTCTCGATCGGTAACAAAGGCCCGTTTCCCCTATTTAGGGGGTAAACCCCATAAGAAGAAGAAGGTAACTCGCTGTTTTAGGGTCTATGCGGGGCTGTCTGCTTCGTCTGGGTACAACAATCGCCTTAAGAACATAACACGGTGTAGAGTGTCCCTTATGATCCCTAACGACCGATGAAGTGAATAGATAAGCTCAAAAGAATAGGCTGATACCTTTCTCATAACTCACGGCCATGCTAAGTGACACCTCGTTTTAGCATTATTTTCTCTCTAAACTGTATCTGGATTAGCTCATAGATGGTGGAAGTTGATAATGTCATGTCAGTTATGGTAGGCTATTCGTAGTGTTAGACTATCAACAGTTTTAAATAATCAATAACGTGCAAACGCATTATTATTGAGCACGTATTTTGGGTTACACATTGAAATTTTTGTCTGGTGAAGTCTGGCAACTCGTGTTCTATGGGAATGATGAGAGCCTTTCCAATGAGAGCTTCGGTGTGTGTAGACGGTACATGACTGACCAAGAACAAGCAAAGAGAAAGGGAAGAAAGCTATGGTCGACAACTCCGGGTATTATACATTCAAATACAGTAACTATATGGGAATAATGAGCCTTTCCAGTGAGGGTTTCGGTGTGTGTAGGCAGCATGCACTTAATGAAGAGAAAACGGCAGGGTGAAGCGGGGAGGCACTCGGCGCGGCGGACACCTGACAGCCTAACCGCGCACATTAGCAAGTGTAGGCTAACCAGTAACCAGCAGAAGAGAAGAAGCGTCTGCTGTGGATATTTAAACATTCAGCGCCGTTTTCATGCTCCAAGTTAACTTCCTAATAGAGGTGAGTAGCTTAGATGCACATGGGAGTGTACAGAGGGAAGGAATTAGGGTAAGAAAAAAGTTAATCAGGATAAAGAAATTGACTTCATTTCAAGCCTCTCGTTCTGTTTTCAGTTGTCGGAGCAGGGTCTAGCGGGCTTTATTGTTGCTCTTTTTGTTTTTATTAGCCCGTGAGCTGCCTCCCTTGTAGTAAAAACAACGCAAAAACAACTCCCGCCCTCACGCAAGACGCCACTGTGCTGTCTGTCTTGTCAGTGACGTCACCGGTGGAAGACAGTGACACCTGGCGCCGGCGGGCACACTTGCTCCTTGTACGGCGGGCGGTTAAGTACCATTTTTGTTTATGGTGTTTCAGTGTACGATTTCTTGTGTTTCCTCTGTGTTTTCCTGCCAAGTGGGGCCGAGAGTGTGTTCCCGAGGTTCCTGTTGTGTTAACGGTGCACCAGAGGACAGCTAACGACACCCGTGCAGGAAAGGTAAGGAGTTTTCATGATTGTCATTTAAATCAACACAGTAAACCGCTGCCATTTGTCAATATTTCTTAGAGGTAAAGTCCGTATCATGAATTTCTGGCTAATGCTATAACGTCGTGCAGCTAGGGAGCCTTTCGTTATGAATTATAGCTCTTGTATTTGTGATTTATAGTAACGTGTGTTGTCCTTGGTGAGTAACGATAAGAAAATAGGAAAGGGTTGGTTCGCTTCGTTCCATTTGAATAAGACAGGTTCTGACAGGTCACAGGAGAGGGCTAACACTTTCCTTATGAAGTGTAGACCTCGAAATTGTGACTAGATTAAGGTGTGTTGTCAATGGCGAGTAACAAAATGAGAAATAGTGTCGGTTTGTCTCTTTCCGCCTCCGTCATTTGAATAATACAGCGTTCTGGCGAGTCACAATAGAGGGTTGATACTCGTATATTCCTTATGAATAATATTGTAGACTTCGTACTTGTGGCTTGACTGATGTATGTTGTCAATGGCGGGTAAGAAAATGAGAAATTGTGTTGGTTCATCTCGCTCCCCCAACCCTCTACCATCCGTCATATATACAAGTCAGCGTTTAGGCTAATCACAGGAGGGCGGTGCAAGACATTCGTAAGGGTTATTCGGTACTCTTACACACCGAAACGCCCCTTTTGTTCGTGAGGTCTGCCGTGGGGTCAAGCTGCTTGTTGGGTAATTATGTACGTGGATTGATAAAAAAGCAGTGACAACCGTTGCTTTGAGAGGACGATAGCCTACTATGATTCTTGTAACTTCACGAGAACTGAATGGAGAAAAGACTTGCTGGAACGTCAGTTTTATTAATGTTGCTGCTAGTCGAGAAATGTGAAAAAAAAACACTTGCAGGTGTGTTAGTTTGGTAAAGCTTGATACTAGTCGATAAATATGGGAAAAGAACTTGTGTGTCAGTTATGTAATTCTTGCTTGCCGAGAAATGTGTGAATAGAAACTTGCTGCTGTGTGTCAGGTGTATAATTCTTGCTACCAGCTGAGAAAAAAGAAACTTAGGTTGTGTCAGTTGTGTAGTTAGTGTTACGGTAAGGAATGAGCAGACCTAAGTTTTCGTAATTAATGGCAGGACTTCATCAGACGCAGGTACTCACGTGGTGTTGAGTGTGAGCTATCCCTGAGTGTCTTTAGCTCGTATTCTTAAACATTTCGGCGACCAAGCTCACATATTTAACAAGGCTTTCGTAGGAGTTTTCGGCATTTCCAGAGACAGTTTTATGACACTGGCAGTAGTTTGACCCTTCTTCTTTACCATGGGCTTAAAAAAATCACTCATTAGTACCCGTCTGATCTTTTTGGCCATGGAAATAGTTGATCTGAGCGGTGGAAGCGTCTGGCAATACCGACTTTTTTTTTTTTATCTCGGTGCGTGGTTCATTGACTGGGGAGAGTGAGTTAGCTGTGGCGCGTCATGAGACAACATCCGAAGCAGTAGCGATTCTAGGGAATACATTGTCGCCGAGACAAAGCTCCACCCGAAACTAACCTCTCTCTTGGCCACTCATCTATTTTCTTTATTATGGGGACAGTGCTTAGTGGGCTTTTTTCTCAATTATTTTTCTCCCCTTGAGGTACATGCTTCCTTTACTGTAAAAAAAATGCCTGAATAACTTAATCCACAAGTTTGAACATGTGAACGGTGGAAGCATCTCTACTATTGCCTTTATTATTTCTTTGATTCATTTTAGCATTATAGCCATTTTCAATATTTGTAACCCATTTCCTTCGTATATGTGAACATCGGTTAACTTAAATATAAACGTATCAGCTCTCCTTATTGTTCTTTCTCGCTCTCCGTTACCCTTAATTAAATCCGTAAGCTAGCTCGGGTATTTGGTTGACCTCATTCATCATTTTTACATATTTTCTTCGTGTGGGTGAATCGTCGACTAACTTAATTCATAAACGTAGAAGGAAGGATAAGCTGAGGATGTGGGATACAGAAGAGAACGAGGAACAGAGGAAGATGGATAAAAGAGAGAAGCATGATGTAAGAGAGGTAAGGAGGAGAGGGAAAGGAGTAAGATATGGTAACAACTAGTGAGTAAGGGGTAAGGAGAAGAAGGGGCTGGGGGTTTAAGACAAACACCCAGCTATTCTTTCCTGTTGATCTCCGGCGCTCTCCGTTACCCATAAATCCGTAAGCTGGCTCGGGGGGGGGGGATTCTGAGTCAACTGCAGGGAAGTGGTTTAATTGGTGTGTAATTTTTGGTTACCAGAATAGACGACTGTATGGTTAGCCTGGTCTTGGTCGTATTACTATTTTTTTTTTATATAGATCGATGCGCGGTCCATAATTAAAAAGGGTTTACATGTACCGATGCCTCCTCTCTCTCTCTCTCTCTCTCTCTCTCTCTCTCTCTCTCTCTCTCTCTCTCTCTCTCTCTCTCTCTCCATTTTTAAGGTGGAATGTCATTTAGGAAGATTTTTTTTACCCCTTAATTTTCGGGTCTCAAAAAGTAAAGGGTAAAGTTTGGGGTATATTCTATAGCTGCGCGTGGCCTCAGTGCTCATCTCCGTCCTCCAAACTCGCCTCTAAAATCCCTGTAGTATTAAAGAAAAACCCCAAAGTCTCCCCTTCACAAAATGCAGCGAAAGAGATTAAGTAAACTTTGTAAGCACGTGTTTAGCTAGGAAAGGGTTCAGATAATGTATAAAGGTTTCCCCAGAAATTACGAAGAGAGAAAAAGGGAATCTAAAACTCTTACGCATTAATTTGATCCTCTCCCTCCTCCTCCTTCTCCTCCTCCTCCTGCCTTATTTGTATTTTTCTTTGGCTACTTTCTTTAACGTGATAGGAAGGTAATATTTACTTTTTATATTGTTTTTACAGCGAAAGGGGAACACTAGTCCCCGTATTAAAAGGAATCTGAAACTTTTACGTATTTTTATTAATCCTTTCCGCCCCCTCCTCCTCCTCCTCCTAATCCTTCCCTACTTAATTCTTCATCGGGTACTTTTTTTTTAACGTGATAGGAAAGACAATAGTTTTTTGTTATTAGAGGAAAAGGGGAACCTCCACCTTCTGCCTCAGTTTGCTTTTTATTCGGCTTCTGCCAGTTCTTCTTTTCATTGTTAGTACCGGGATAGACTGCCACTCTGACCCCCATATCACAAGGTCTCCCAAAGCGCGTCCGTGGTGAATTGGTTAACTTGTCTACCAACGAATCCGTGGGCATGGATTCGAGTCTGGGCAGTCACCGTGCAGCCCACACCCAGCTGTTCATCCTCCCATTCGTGCTGGTCGATAAATAGGCACCTTGGGAAATCTGGGGAAGGTAAACTGTGGTAACCCGGATGTCACACTGGCCATGCGTCTCGGGGTGGTGGGCTATAATTTCTTCTTCTTCTTCTTCTTCTTCTTCTTTTCGTTCCTTTTCTTCTTTTTCGTCTTCTTCTTCTTCTTCTTTATCTTCTTTTTCTTTCTCTTTCTTCTTTTTCTTTTCCTTTTTCTTGTTCTCGTTCTAGTTATTATCCTTGTTCTCGTTCCTCCTGTTCTTGTTCTAGTTTTAGTTCTTTTTATTATTCTTTTATTCATTCTTGTTCCTGTTCTTGATCGTGTTCGTTTTCTACTTCTATTTTTCATGTTGGGTCACTGTTCCTCAAACCCCCGATATTGCAAGCTCTCCCTCTCTACGCCGTTCCCTTGAGGTCAGTTCCAAGAGTATCAGAATGCCAGACACTACGACCTCTCTCTCTCTCTCTCTCTCTCTCTCTCTCTCTCTCTCTCTCTCTCTCTCTCTCGAACTTTTATGGGTCAGTGGCTAAATCCAACGTATCTATTTTCGCTCTGGGTAATTATAGTACAGCGGAAATAGGTCAGGATGAAAAGGGATTGAAAGTGAAGTGTAAGTGGGATATAGCGAACGGTTTAAAAGAGTATAGAGGTTGTCGCTGATTTTTGAGTTGGTGATAATTGGTATTCTCTCTCTCTCTCTCTCTCTCTCTCTCTCTCTCTCTCTCTCTCTCTCTCTCTCTCTCTCTCTCTCTCTCTCTTCACCCCCCCCAGCGAGTCGAATTCTTTCCTCTTTGCCGAGCTCATTCAGAAACCCTCTTTAGGGACACGACTTCCTCCTCCTCCTCCTCCTCTTCCTCGCATTCATGACGCACACCTATTTTAGTGATGTGCCGTCTGTCAGGTCTCGTGTGTGTGTGTGTGTGGAAGAGGGGGTGAGGGGAGGTAGATAATAGGAAAGGGCGTGTGTGTGTGTGTGTGTGTGTGTGTGTGTGTGTGTGTGTGTGTGTGTGTGTGTGTGTGTTTATGGGTGAGTAACGCTGTTTAATTAAGAGAAAAAGAGTGAGAATATTATTAATCTGATATTCTCTCTCTCTCTCTCTCTCTCTCTCTCTCTCTCTCTCTCTCTCTCTCTCTCTCTCTCTCTCTCTCTCTCTCTCTCCACCAAAATAAGAGGGAAAAAACAAGATAATCCTTTCCTTCCAAACCGTTTCTTTCTTTCACTTTCCAACAACAAAAACAACAACAGTAACAACAAAAACGACAACAACAACAACAAAAGCAGGAACGGGAACAATATGAAAAAGAAAAAGAAGAAAACAACAATAAAAGCTTTCTCACACACGCACCCACACATGAACTAGACGTGTATAAGAATGGTCAAAGGAAAGAGAAAGGGAAAAAGAAGTAATCTGGTGAAGAAAAACATAGAAAAAAACACATATACATAATTGTTCTTGTTTTTGTTGTATTTCATGTTGCTGTTCTTCGTCTTCCTCCTCATTTTCTCCTTCTTTATCTCCTTCTCCTTCTTCTTCCTCCTGTTCCTCTTTCTCCTCCTCCTCCTCTTCCTCTTTCTCCTTTTTAAACAGTCCCAAATCCCGTCTCTATATACGCCGGTACGTGTAGCTTACGTGTCTTGTCCCCGGCGGTCCCTGGATACGCTCAATCGTTGACGGGCCGGGACAGACGTAATTAAGGCCGTCATTAAGGTGGACAGGCGAGGCGGACTTTTAATTCGTGGCCGATAATTACTCGCCTAATTTCTCTGAGGTAATTCTAGCATTTAATTACACGCCAAATTTAGCTCGTCCACCTCTACTATTACTGCTACTGATAGGGCTGTTGTTGTTAGTGCTATTACTATGACCAGTACTACTACTACTACTTTTACTACTACTACTACTACTACTACTACTACTACTACCACTACTACTACTACTACCACTACTACTACTACTACTACTACTACTACTACTACTACTATTCCTTCTACTACTACCACTACTACTAAAACAACAACAACAACAGCAACAACAACTACTACTACTACGCTGATTTTCTCTCTCTCTCTCTCTCTCTCTCTCTCTCTCTCTCTCTCTCTCTCTCTCTCTCTCTCTCTCTCTCTCTCTCATTCTTTCATTTCTCAGAATAATTCACAAAAAAATGAACTGCAGCTATATGTGTGTGTGTGTGTGTGTGTGTGTGTGTGTGTGTGTGTGTGTGTGCAACTTTAATTCTAATCCTCTTTCTTCCATCTAATCCTCTCTTAACACGATTTTACACTAGCCTTATATATTTTTTTTCCCTGATCCTCCTCACCCCTCCCTTTTTTTTTTGCTCTCCCGGTCAAGTTTAAGTTCAAGGGGATTAAGCGCGCCAGAACCTCTCTAATTAGGCTTAACTGGGCGTGTCTGGCCGGCGATTCTCATTAACAAGGGATCGTGATGCTCGGGAAAGGATTCTAATTCCCTTCTGCTCCTCGTCCGCTTAATCCGTGTTATCCCTGATTCGATTCCACTTGTTAATCGAGTTTTGTAAGCGAGGGAGAAATAGAGGGAGAGTGGGAGAGGTAGGGAGAAGGGGAAGGAAGGAGAGAGAGAGAGAGAGAGAGAGAGAGAGAGAGAGAGAGAGAGAGAGAGAGGCTGATAATGAGATAATGAAGCGAGGGGTGACGAGTGAGTACTGAAAAAGAGAAGAGAGGGAGATATTAGGTCTCTCTCTCTCTCTCTCTCTCTCTCTCTCTCTCTCTCTCTCTCTCTCTCTCTCTCTCTCGTACCCTTTATTTTCTTTCTCTCCTTCGTCTTCGTTGTCTTAAAAAAAAACAGAGGCATCTTCTAAAGCAGTTTCCTCCTTCATTTTCTTTCCTGTTCTTCACTTCACTTACTTTTCCTTGGCATTCTTGCACCCTTACGATTACCAAGAGAGACAATGAATGTGTTTTATGTAGCACTTAACGCGTATATAGTGGTTCGTAAAAAGGGTCTTCTTGTGGGGAACGGCGTCTGACTGGCATAGTGATAGTCTTGGAACTGATGTTAAGGGCTTGTGATCTTAGCGGTAGAGTCGGCGTTGTTAAAAGTCTTCCATTGTGATCTTTCGTAACTGTATCCTTATGTTATTTTGCGTTTTGGAAAGTTGAACGGTAGAGAAACTGTTGAAAATATTAGTTGGAACTGACGTCAAGAAGAAGGGAGTGATTTAGATATTAGCGGTAATTAGGGTTGCTCAAAGTCTTCCATTGTGATCTTTCGTGATGTTTCCTTGTGTTCTTTTGCGTTTGGGAAAGCTAAACGCCAAATGAACTGTTGAAAAGTGTGTTGGAACTGACGTCAAGGGAATAATTTTGGAAGGGAGAGCTTGTGATAATAAAAGAAGATGAATGTAGAAGAAACGTTCTAAAGTTCTCCAATCTTTCGTAGTGTTTCCTTATGTTATTTTGTAGGGTTGCACCGATAAGCAGTTGGGCCGATTACCGATTACCGATTAATCGGTTGCCAATAATCGGCCGATACCGATTAATCGGCCGATTACTTTGAAATTGTAAATGAGATTAATATTAATATTATTACTGGAGTGGATACTGATATCACAAAGTTAGAGACATACCTCTACTCTCATGTTTACAACTTTGTTTACTGGGCAGCTGTCATCTTTTGTATGGAGAGCAAATACTTCTTGTAATTTGTTACTTATGATTTGGCAACATCCTGATTTTAATGTTAAAATTTGTCAGTTTTCTCGTTCTTGTGGTGATCGTACGTATATACAGATGCTACTAGAAATGGTAGTGTACAGAGTTTATCAGTCTCTCACGTCTTGTTCTGATTTACTGTGTTTTACACTGTGTTAGCTTAATTCTAATCTAAAAACACGCTTGTTCTAATTTTTCTATTAGTATACTATAAAATATGCAGAATGATTACGTATATATTAATTTGATTAAATAATAGCTTTGTGTAGCTACAATGATGAAAAAGTTACATAAATATTGTCCATCAATTAGGTAAAACTGAAAATGGTATGAGGGTATCATACGAACTCTGTAACAGAACGTGTCCAGTACCAGTACGGTGAACATCAATGACCACCGGCCAGTGTTGCGCTGTCTGCCATAATTATGGAATTCTGCCATAATTTGGCACGCGTTTGCCATCTGCCATACACTGTCTGCCATCTGCCATAATTTTTGGGGAAAAAAAGTTCTTGAGTAGGTATTGATTCATGTTTGCCTAATGAAGGGGAAAGGAATGACCGCGAAATATCTCTCTCAAATAATTAATGAATGAGTATATATAAAATATTTAAGAAACTGAGTTAATCAAGTTGCCATAATTACTGCCATAATTCATACACAAAATCTGCCATAATTTATAGGCAAATTCCATAATTTTAACACTGCGGTATGATAATATTTTTAGTTTTCGCATTATGATTTTTAACAGTGTTCATTTTAAAGTACTGAGAACAATTACTTGTCTAGTTCCATGCTTTTCAATCAATATTAATGATATTGTGTTATGTACATTGCACCATAAAAGAGAGAAAAAAAATTTGATAATCGGCCCGATTAATCGGCCAAAAGGCCGATTACCGATTAATCGGCAAAATGGCCGATAAGGCCGATTACCGATTACCTGCCGATTAATCGGTGCAACCCTATTATTTTGCCTTTTGGAAAGTTGAATGGTAAAGAAAAACTGTTGAAAAAATAATGTGTTGGAAGTGACGTCAAGGAAATGGCTTAGGAAGGGAGAGCTTGTGATTGTAGAAGGTAAAAAAAGTACTGTTAAGTCCCCCAACCTTTCATAGCGTTTCCTGATGTTATTTTACGCTTTGGAAAGTAAATTAAAAAAGAAAACTCTGCGGTGGTAATTAATTGATGTTGAGTTACGTCGCATCATCTTCACATACCACGTTTTTTTCCTGTTTATCTCACGTTGTTTTTTAATGTTTTGCGATGACTGTGAATTTTAATATTTACAGACTTAATTATTTATCGTTCTCGTTTGGTCCTCCTGGTGTTGGAATTTCTCAACTCTTGCGTTTAAGAGGAAAAAAAAACAACGAGCTTTCTCTTAGTGTTTTCTTCATCTTTTAATTTTCAAGAGAATTTTATGGGCATTTTTTTGTGATTAGTCAATTATAAAAAAAACGAGTTAATTATCATTCCTCCTCCTTCTTCATCATCATCATCATCATCACCTTTTTCTTTTTCTTCTTTTTCTTCTTCTTTTTCTTCTTCTTCTTCTTCAGTTCTTCTCCTCCTCCTCTTCCTTTTCTTTCTTTTCGTCTTGCCTCTGACACTTTCGTCTTCATTCTTTCGACTCTTCCTTCTCCTCCTCCTCCTCCTCCTCCTCCTCCTCCTTTCCCTTCCCTTCCCTTCCCTTCCTATTGCCTTGGACTCTCTGTTCCTTCTCTTCCTTTTACGTTAAACTATTTTCCTCCTCCTCCTCCTCCTCCTCCTCCTCCGTCTCCTCCTCCTCCTCCTCCTCTTTACTTCCCCCAAAAGGACCGAACAGTGGCGAAATTTTTCCCTCCAGACCTTCGCGGCGCCTCCTCCTCCACTTTCCTCCATATTTATTACCTCCACCACTCTCTCTCTCTCTCTCTCTCTCTCTCTCTCTCTCTCTCTCTCTCTCTCTCTCTCTCTCTCTCTGTGTTTTGGTAGTTGTAGTAGGAGTAAGAGTAGGAGGAGGAGAAGAAGGAGGAGGAGGAGGAGGAGGAGAAAAATAGGAGTAATGTCTGTCAGTCTGTCTGTATGTCTGTCTCATTTCTCTCTCTCTCTCTCTCTCTCTCTCTCTCTCTCTCTCTCTCTCTCTCTCTCTCTCTCTCTCTCTCTCTCTCTCTCTCTCTCTCTCTCTCTCTCTCTCTTATTTATTCAGATTCCCTTCAACTCTCTTCTGCAAGCTTCCTCCTCCTCCTCCTTCTTCTTCTTCTTCTTCTTCTACTTCCTCTTCTTCTTCTTCTTCTTCTTCTTCTTCTTCTTCTTCTTCTTCTTCTTCTTCTCTTCCTCCTCCTCCTCTCTCTTTTGCAAGTTTCCTTCAGCGCTTCTGAAGTTTTAGTCTTCGTCGCCTTCTCCCTCTCGAAGGAATCTAGAGAACTTCAGCCCTGTCTCCCTCCTCCTCCTCCGCGTCCTCCTCGTTTTCTTTAATCCTCCTCTTCCTCTTCCTTCTGCTCTTCTTCTTCCTCCTCCTCTTCCTCATGGCCTTCCTGCTCTTAATCCTCCTCCTCCTCCTCCTCCTCGTTTTCTTTTTATATTTTCCTGCAGCAGAAATAATAATAAAATAATAATAACAACAATAAAGATAATAATGATAATAAAAATACTAGTACGTAATAATAATTATTTTCTACAATTTATTATTATTCTTATTTATTGTTAGTCTCTCTCTCTCTCTCTCTCTCTCTCTCTCTCTCTCTCTCTCTCTCTCTCGTCTTCCAGGTTCATTGCGGGAGTTCCCAGGAAGCAAAGAAGGCAAATGCAAACTCGGTCTTCCATCCAGGCGGTAGATCTCTGAGGGAAGTGACGGTGGCGGGATTAGCTACGGGGAGAGAGGGGGGGAGGTGGAAGAGGAGAGGTAGATAAATAGTGAGGGTTGTGGAGGAAGGGAGGGAGAGAAAGTGAGGGGTAGATGAGAGGTAAAGAGGTAGAGAGTGAAGGGTAGGGGAGAGAAAGGTAGAGAGAGGTAGAGAGAAGAGGGAGAAAGGGTAGAAAAAAAATAGGTTTGGGAGAAGATTCATGCAAGTATCCCCTAATAATCGGTGATCCTGCGTCGTTTTCTTTGGGTTTTGTCTGTGCGTCTGTCTACTCTCTCCCCCTCTCCCTTCCTCTGTCCATTCTAACCCCGGCCAAATGTGTGTGTGTGTGTGTGTGTGTGTGTGTGTGTGTGTAAGCCCAGAAATGTATAAGTATATGGCCCAACTGACATGTACTTCATCCTACAATACATATTCAATTCTCTTCTACATCCATTTCCTTACCTTTTTTTGTTTTAGGGGAAGGAGAAGGTGCTTAAGTATATGGCTCAACTGACCTTTACTTCACACTGTCTTCATTTAAACATCCCTCGCCTCTTAACCAACCCCAACTCCTTTCCTCCCTCCTCCCAATCTCCGTATGGAAGCGTATTGATTCGATTTATTATGCCGCCGCGCTGTACTCCTTCCCTTTGATCAAATATTCACATTCTCTAGGGAAGAAACTTTACCTCCGATGCGTCTTTCCCGCCTCTTTTGTCGCCTGTCGCCTTCCCTCTCTCGAACTCATCAATATTCATTAATGCTTCGAGCTGGCAACACGAGCAAGACGAAGGGGGGCAAGACACTGAACAAGACGGTAATGGGAATGGGAATGGTACCTCTGTATTCACTGGTACCATATTTCGGTGACCTTTATTTGTAATGGTACTTGATTTTGGAATGGAAATGGGAATGGAATTGGGATTGGGGTTGGGAATGGGGAAACTTTACCCGAGTTGTGTCTTTCTCTCGCCTCTTTCGTCGCCTTCCCTCTCTCGAACTCATCAATATTCACTAATGCTTCGAGATGATGAGGGGCAAAGACTCCCATCAAAACGTATAGCAAGTTTTCCTTCCTTATATGGCAATACTGATAAGACAAAGGGCAAGATATCCTGAAGACGTATTGAAAGTTGTCCTTCCTTATGTAGCAACACTAGCGAAGGGCAAGACTCCCATTAAGACATAAAGCAAGTTGTCTTTCCTTATGTCTCAAGATGAAGGGCAAGACTCCCATCAAGACGTATAGCAAGTTGTCTTTCCTTATGTAGCAAGACTAGCAAAGGCAAGACTCCCATCAAGACGCCTATAGCTCTATTGAAACCAGATTGTCAAGGTTGTTATTGCGTTTGAGTTTCGTCTATTCTCTCCATTTTCAAGCCCGGATAACCTTCCTCTCTCTCTCTCCTCCTTCCTTCTCTCTATGTCCCCTTTTCCCTAACCCTTCTATCTTTCCATGTCTCCCTTTTCCTCTTTTTTTCCACCTCTCCATGTTACTTTCCCTTCTTCCATCCTCACCTCCACGTTTAGTCTATTCTATCCATTCTCAAGCCCGGATCATCTTCCTCACACCCCAAGGCTCCCATCAAGACTTAACTAAACCGTCCTTCCATATAATGCAAGACGAGGGCCCAGACACTCGCCACCAAGAGGTCAGAGTAAATTCTGTCTCCTCTATATCCCTTGCTTTTCCTTTCTTCTCTGTTCTCCGTTCTCCTCTCTTCTCCGTGTTTATTGCTCTATTCTGAGTGCCTTTTCCTCCCTCTCCTCTTCATTGCTCTTCTTGATTCTCCTTTCTTCTCCCTTCTGATCTCCTCTCTTCCCAGTTTTTCCTTCTCCTGACTACGTTCTTCTCTACTCAATCTCCTTTCTTTTCTACACAAGCTCATACAGGTCTCTCTTTTATCTCACTACCTCTCCTCTTTTCTCTTCACATGTCTCCACAACACAGCTCATCTCATCTTCGTGTTCCTCCCCAAATCGCTTAGGGCCTAACCTAACATAAAGTAACCCAACCTAAACTAACCCCTACACATTACACTGAGCATTTCGATGGGTAGCTTTATGGCCCTGGTGGTAGTTCGACCCTTCTGCTGTGCCATGAACCTCAGAAAACACTCATTAGAACCCAACTGATCTCCTTTTTGGCCTTTGAAAATAGTTGATGTGAGAGGCGGAAGCGTCTTTTAAAATGCCATCCTTAATCCGCCTTACCTTCCCGTCACAGAAAGGGACAGAAACCGGGCGACTAGATGAGGAGGTCAGGAGGTTGCGTATCTCATGTGGACGCGACATGGACATCTGAAGGGGGGATGAGGGTGTCTGGTTGGTGTTATTCTTGTTTTATTCCTTCGCCCAGTGTGTTCGGCGTGGGTCAGGCACGGGAGAAGTTGAGGAAGGGGGGAGGAGAATAGAGGAGAGAAGATGAGAACAGTTCGAGTAAAGGAAAAGGACCAGAAATATTAATCGTCTACCTAATACACGAAAAGATATTTGAAAAAAAAGAAAAAGGTGTCATACAGCTTTTCAGCCTGTACAAACACGACAAAAAGTACCTTCACACTCTAAAAAAGTTAAGTCATAGTAACAGACAACAAATTACCAAAGATTTTAATACTAATGATCCTGTATTTATACCTCGGTCAGTGTCAGTCTGTCCAACCACGTCAATAAGTACCTTCACCCCCCCAAAAAAGTACATTCACACATCGAAAAGTTAAGTCAAAACAGAGAACAGCGAAGAACCAAAGATGTTAATAATACTGTCTTCTATTCATACCTCCGACTAGTACCTCAGTCTGTACAAGCACGTTAAAAAGTATCTTCACCCTCCAAAAAGTTAAGGCCAGAGTAAAGTAAAATAACCCAAAGATGTTACTAATAATCATCTTCTATTTATACCCCCGATCATTGCCTCATCCAAAGTCCATCCAGCGCTTTAAATGAATAGCTCGCGGGAGGTATTAATATGCTAATCTAATGGGCAATGATAATGAGCCGGTGATCGCGAGTTTGGGATGAGCCGTAACTTAATGTGATGCTCGCCACTCAGGAGGTGACTGACTGGGCGGATTATTGCGTTTTACGTGTCCTAAGCGAGATATGGTAATACGGTGGTTGTGTTTATAAGGTTGGAAGTAGTGTTACCTAATTGAGCCAGGCCTGTTAGGTAGTATCATTCACTTCTGTATACGTTTTGGTCAACGGATACGTTTTTTGTTATTGCGTTTTACATGTACTAAACGAGATATGGTAATACGGAGGTTGTTTCACTTGTTTATAAGGTTGGAAGTAATGTTACCTAATTGAGCCAGGCCTGTTAGGTAGTATCATTCACTTCTGTATACGTTTTGGTCAACGGATATGTTTTTTGTTATTGCGTTTTACATGTACTAAGCGAGATATGGTAATACGGTGTTGGTTTATAAGGTTGGAAGTAGTGTTACCTAATTGAGCCAGGCATGTTAGGTAGTATCATTCACTGCTGTATACGTTTTGGTCAACGGATATGTTTTTTGTTATTGCGTTTTACATGTACTAAGCGAGATATGGTAATACGGAGGTTGTTTCACTTGTTTATAAGGTTGGAAGTAGTGTTACCTAACTGAGCCAGGCATGTTAGGTAGTATCATTCACTGCTGTATACGTTTTGGTCAATGGATACGTTTTTTGTTACTGCGTTATAGATGTATGGGTGAAATAAAACTATTACAATTGTTATTATTTTTAAACGCTTTCAGGAGTGGAGCATCTAGACACATTTTTAATCTGGACAAACCATCTATTACCCTGAGCTAATTCTATTCTAACTTTATCATCCTTGCTTTCCTTACCTTCTCTATTATCCTTTCATCTCTCGTCTCCCTTTCTTTCTTCCTCACTCATCATCTCCTCCCCCTTGCTCTCCTTACCTTTACTTCCTCCTTCCACCTTTCAACTCCATTTTCGTTTTACTCCATCTCCACACCTTTTCTTTCCTTACCTCTTCTCCCTTCCCTTCTCCCTCTCTTATATCCCGTATCTTCCCTTCCTCCAGCTCTTTTCTCTCTCTCTCTCTCTCTCTCTCTCTCTCTCTCTCTCTCTCTCTCTCTCTCTCTCTCTCTCTCTCTCTCTCTCTCTCTCTCTCTCTCTCTCTGTTATGTTTTTTGTTTTGTAGTTATTCATTTTTTATTATTTATTTGTGCAGTCAACGTCAGGCGCAAAAACCTCACCTTGATTGATGTATAGATTCACCTGTACAACTTTGTCTTGCATGTTGAATAAATGACTCCCCGTGAGTGAATGATTGTGGTTTGTGGTGTAGGAATGTGTGTGTGTGTGTGTGTTTTGTATAATACACAAATTCATCAGAAAAATCGTGTAGGATGAAATAGAGCAGTGACAAACAGAATACTGCACTTTTGGAGAGAGAGAGAGAGAGAGAGAGAGAGAGAGATGGAGGGATGTTATGAGAAGGAGCAGCGGTCCACACGTGTTTCGAGACCGGGCAACTCTCTCTCTCTCTCTCTCTCTCTCTCTCTCTCTCTCTCTCTCTCTCTCTCTCTCAAGCTAGTATACGAAAGAATAAACTAATAAAGAATCAAACTCATAAAGTCATAAGGCTCTACGTATAACTAACTTCTATTTACCTTGATTCGAATCCAACTCATGAACTAGACTTGCTCACGAACACGCTTGAACTCGCATGAATAAAGTTACCAGATGAGGATAAAGGAATAGACAACTTAAAACACATCTAACCGAAGACTCCGCTACATATGAATCTCCTATTACCATCCCATACCCTGGAAAACCTAGTATGAAGAGTCTGATATACAAAACATAACACTTGAAGACTATTAAAACCCATAACATCTGGTATAGAATGAAGACTTAGGAAGGAAAACGGAAATACATGGCAACTCCCTGCAACTCCCTTCTCCTCCACATGACCTTCAGAACCTTGTGCGAAGAGTCATAGTTCCATATTTAACGTAATGGGCTCCCATCACTCCTATTTTTCAATGCCACAAAGAACAATAACCTGGTTTTCATGGGTGTTTTTCCAGTTCAGGGTGCCGAGGTCGGGTGCAACTATCACTAGGATCACAAAACAGTCCATGAAAAGCTCAGCATAAACTCTTACGTACGAGAAGTTTGAAACAGGCGAACTGAGGTGGCGAGAGTTTTAAGACTACGGGATTTTACATACGAAACATAACACATAGGACGATTATTACACCAAGATAGACTGCACTTTATAATCACCTCTTTCATCTGTATTTATCTTTTGTATGCAAGTTTTCCTATATGCCTCAGAGCGAAGTAAAGCTTGCTATTACCACTCTCAGAAAGAAAACAGAATAAGCTACACGGCACCTCTTTAGCCAGTCATGTCAGTTCCTTCCTCTACCTTACGTCACTTCCGTTTCCTCTCTCCTTCTCTTAAGGTGGCGTCACACTGGACCAAATCTGGCGAGCACGAGCTTTTGCTGGAGGGATGGCTTGCTCCCGAGCTTTTGCTCCTGCGTTTAGCTCGCCGCTTGGACGGGGAGCAGCTTGGCGAGCCGCAAGCAGGCAGTCAAATGAGCTCTCTGGTGCACCGATATGTAAATAATATATATTACCTAGTGTATTGAATCCGTATACCCATGATATTAGAACACTTATTCACATACTCCTTTTATGTTTGACGGTGTTTGTAATATTTTATAATGTTGAGAAAAGTAGTGTTGGATTTTATTTTGATTTCCAAGACCAAGACCAAGACCGCCCAGGCCAGCTGATATAAACACTCGCCATGGCCACCTCTCCTCGTTCAAAAGTTCACTTGTCCTCCTTCATTGTACACTCTTTGACAGCAAGACTCAGGGACCATCCCGAGTTATGGGACCACAGCCATCCAGATTTCTGTAGGTCTACGCTGAAGAAAGTTATGATGTTATGAAGCACACATCATTCATTTTTCACTGATTAATCGTATTTTTTCACCTCTCTCTCTCTCTCTCTCTCTCTCTCTCTCTCTCTGTTTGAACGAGACGAGAGAGTGTGGGATAAAATGACATGTCGACAAGACGCGGTACACGGCGCGGCAAACAACACTGCGCCGCGTGAGGAGTGTTGACAGTGTGTGTGTGTGTGTGTGAATCATGGAAATTGCCCGCCGTTTTTGAAGCCCGCCTTGAGTGTCGCTAAAGAGGAGGAAGAGGAAGAAGGGGAGGAAGAAGAGGAGGAGGAAGAGGAGTGTGGAGGCGTGCAGTGATCTCGGTTTCTGGTGGAATTGGGCAAGCAGAGAGGAAGCCAGGAGGAGGAGGAGGAGGAGGAGAAAGATGTGTGGCGAGGAAACTTGGAGGAGGAAGAGAAGAAAGAGGAGGAGGAGGGCATGTACAGAGTAAGCCGGATGGAGGAGGAGGAAGAGGAGGAGGGAGAAGTTTGGAGAGAAAACCCCGAAAAGGAAGAAGAAGAGGAGAAGGAGGAAGAGGAGGAGAAAGAGAACGAAGACAAATGGAGGAGCTGGGAAGATCAAGAGTAGGAGTTGGAGGAGGAGGAGGAGGAGAAAGAAGAGAAAGACAACACTTAGAATGAAGAAGAGGAGAAACTAGAAGAGGAAGTAGAGATAGGAAATTAGGAGAAAAAGGATGATAATAAGTAGTAGTAGTAGTAGTAGTAGTAGTAGTAGTAGTGGTAGTAGTAGTAGTAGTGGTAGTAGTAGTAGTAGTAGTAGTAGGAGGAGGAGGAAGAGGAGGAGGAGGGCGAGTAAACGTGCAGAGAAAAGCAAAACCATGAGTAGGAGTAGGAGAAGGAAATGTTAAAGAGGAGGAGGAAGGCGGCGAAGGAATTGGATACGCCAGCTGGTCTTGTCAACACGGGTCCGCGTGAGCAGGGCTTGAAGAGGCAACCTACACACACACACAGCTGCTGACGGCGTGCTGCTTGCCTGCCTGTCTCTCTAGCTGAAGCTGTGAGAAACGAGAAAGGGAGAGAGAGGGACGAGGAGAGAGAGAGAGAGAGAGAGAGAGAGAGAGAGAGAGAGAGAGAGAGAGAGAGAGAGAGAGAGAGAGAGAGAGGCTGTTAGTATTAGTCACTCAAATAGAAAATAATAAATAATAGAAAAGATTAGAATATAATAAAAAAATAGAAAATCACTCAAATAGGCCATGAAAAAAAGTAGTAGTTGTAGATGACGTGTATGGAAGTTAACAACGAGAAAAAAAAAAAGTTTAGAAAAGTGATATTATTTGAATTTTTAATGGATTGCTTCTACCTTGTGATTATCTAACGCCTCCTCTCACCTGCAGGGACTCGCACGGACGTTAAAGTGAAAGTGAAAGTGGTTCCTGATCCTTACGAGAACAGTACACGGACACACGATCACACACGGACGCCGCCGCCAGCACCGCCCTCCCCGCCGCCGCCGCCACCACCGTCAGCCCCGCCGCCGCCACTTCAAAGAGGTAAGGAATGCACGCAGGACAATTATTCACAGGTGTTGCCTCTCGTGTGGGGAAAGCAGGCGTTAGGTGCACCTGCGACACACACACACACACACACACACACACACACACACACACACACACACATGCACAATGGAAGAACGATGAATGAATGAATAAGAAAATAAGGAAGGAAGGAGGAAAGAGGAAATGACGATAGGAGGGAAGGAAGGAAGGAAAGGAGAGAAGGAAGGAAAGAAGGAAGGAATACACACACACACACACACACACACACACACACACACACACACACACACACACACACACACACACACACACACACACACACACACACACACACACACACACACACACACACACACACACACACACACACACACACACACACACACACAATGGAAGAACGATGAATGAATGAATAAGACAAATGAGGAAGGAAGGAGGAAAGAGGAAATGACGATAGGAGGGAAGGAAGGAAGGAAGGAAAGGAGAGAAGGAAGGAAAAGGAAGGAAGGAACACACACACACACACACACACACACACACACACACACACACACACACATGCACACACACACACACACACGAGTCTAGGAAGGGACGTGCGCCATTTTTAAACATCCAGTCGTGGGTTTTAATTAAATACTCTGTCTTGGCCACGCCCTGGAGGAGGAGGCAGAGGAGGAGGACGAGTAGTAGGAGGAGGAGGGGATGGTGTGAAGAGAGAGATTTACATAGATTTACATAGAAAATCAGACCACACAGACCCCATGGTCCAGACTAGGTGGACTGTCCTTAAACCTAAGTGATTTTACATTAATCAGATGGCTCCAAAACGTTGCTTTTCTACTCTAATTAATATTAAGTTCAAGGAAGTGACGGTCGAGCTTGTTTTTAAAGGAGTCAATCGTGTTACACTGGACCACTGATGGTGGGAGCTTATTCCATTCTCGCACTTCAACGTTGGTGAAGAAAAATTTGGTGCAGTCTGAATATACTTGTCTACATTTGAGTTTTGTGCCATTGTTCCTCGTTCGCAAAGTGTCATCGATCATAAACAATTTTGTTCTGTCTACATTCGTGAAACCATTAAGTATTTTAAAACATTCGATCAGTTTTCCTCGGAGGCGACGTTTCTCAAGAGAGAACATGTTAAGGATGGAAAGCCTTTCTTCGTAGAATTTGTTGCGCAATGAAGGGATCATTTTTGTTGCTCGACGCTGAACACCTTCTAGTTTAGCAATGTCCTTTGCATGGTGGGGGAGACCAAAACTGTACCGCATATTCCAAGTACGGTCTGACTAAACTATTGTAGAGCGGAAGTATTACATCTTTATTCTTGAATAAAAAGTTTCTTTTAATGAAGCCCAACATTCTGTTCGCTTTATTTGCTGCATCGATGCATTGATGTGAGAATCTGAGGTTTAACGCGATTTTAATCCCCAGGTCCTTAACGCATTGAACGCTTGTGAGTTTAACGCCGCGTATTTCGTAATCGAACTTCTTATTTTTTGTTCCAACTTGAAGGACCTGGCACTTGTCTACGTTAAAGGGCATCTCCCATTTATCCGACCAAGCTGAAATTTTGTGCAAATCCTCTTGGAGGCTTTGCCTGTCTTCGTCAGTGAGAACCGAGTTACCAATCTTTGTGTCGTCTGCAAATTTACTAATGCGATTATTGAGTCCAACATCCACATCGTTGATGTAAATAATGAAGAGCACTGGGCCAAGAACCGAGCCCTGAGGGACGCCACTAGTGACCGGCGCCCACTCTGAGTTAAATCCGTCAATCACAACTCTTTGTTGTCTGTTGCTCAACCAATTCGCGATCCATTGGTTCACTTGACCGTCAATGCCTATTTGCTTTAATTTATAAAGTAATTTATGATGTGGGACTTTATCAAACGCTTTCTGGAAATCAAGATAGACTACGTCCACTGATTTGGTTACGTCATAAATTGAGAAAAGATCGTTATAGAAGGTCAGTAGGTTTGACAGGCAGGATCTTTTGTTACGGAAGCCATTTTGTGAATCCCCAATTAATGAGTGGCTTTCGAGGTAACTCACAATTTTGTCTCTAATTATGCTCTCGAGTAGCTTACCTACAATTGAAGTTAGACTAATGGGTCGGTAGTTACCTGGTATTTTTGAGAGAGAGAGAGAGAGAGAGAGAGAGAGAGAGAGAGAGAGAGAGAGAGAGAGAGAGAGAGAGAGAGAGAGAGAGAGAGAGAGAGAGAAGGAGAGATGTAATGGAGGAAAGAGGAAATGGAGGAGGAAGGAAAGGAGGTGGAAATGGAGGGAGGGAGGGAAGGAGGGAGAGAAGAGGAAAGGGAGGTATTCTGTGTTATTCCTGTGTGAGACGAGAGAGAAGGAGGAGGAAGGAGGGAGAAGTAAGGAGGGAAGGATAGAGATGAGGAAGGAGTAGTAGGAAGACAGGTAGTGAAGGAAACAGAGGAAGGAGAAGGAGGGAGGAGGGAGGAAAGGAAAAGGGAAAACAGGAGAGAGAGAGACTGAGAAGGAGGCATTCCAAAATAAACTCCAAGAGAGGCAAAGGAGGAGGAGGAAGAGGGGAAGAGAAGAACAGAAGGGGAGTGGAGGAGTGAGAGCATTTGTAAGTAGCTCTGTAATACCTGACGAAGCCGAGAGAGGAGGAGGAGGAGGGAGAAGTGAGGTAAGAATAGGAGAGAGGCTGAGTAAGAGACATTTGGAAGTAGCTGTTTAATCTTGAGGGAAGGAAGAGAAGAGGAGGAAGGAAAGACGTATGCTTAGAAGAAGGGAGACATATTTAAAGACATTTTTAAGTAGCTCCGCATAATTTTGAGAGAGGGAAGAGAGAAGGGGAAAGAGAGGTAAGCATTGAAGGCGGGAGGTAGAAGGCAGATTCTGGGCATGTTCTCTGTCTCTCTCTATGGGTATGTGGTCTCCTAGTAAAGACTCCAAAGCTCTCCTAAACTAACCACGGGGTGTTCTGGATAATACTCTCGATGTGATTCCCACTCAAAATTATCGAAAGTGACTCTTACCAATCCTTCCCTAACTTAACCTAATCTAACCCTAACCTAACCTAATCTCACATAACCTAACCATACCTAACCTAATCTAGCGACTCTTACCAATCCATCCCTAACTTCACCTAATCTAACTTAACCTAACCTAACCTAATCACACATAGCCTAACCATACCTAACCTAATCTAGCGACTGTTACCAATCCTTCCCTAACTTAACCTAACCTAACCTAAGCTCACATTAACCTAATTTAATCCTAACCTAACTTAATCTCATATAACCTAACCATACCTAACCTTATCTAGCCTAAGATAATCTAACTTAACCTAAGATAATCTAACCTAACATAACATATCCTAACCTAACAACCTGCCTCATACTCTCAGTAGAGAGAGACAGGGAAGAGTGAGGTAGAGTTAAGGACGAATGAGTGTAGAAATGAAAAAAATGGGGTTTGGTTAGTAGATTTTGTTATTGAAAGACCTCTCGCTTGGGTGGTGTTTCTTCTTTTAATATATATTGGAGATGTAAAAAAAAAAAAAAAAAGGTCGGTAGACAGGTATGTGGGTCGGTATGCTGTGTTATTAAAATCTCATTCTCGTTCCTGTGAATTCCATATTTTATGAATGAGTGGATAAGTAAAAAGCAAGGCAAAAATAGGTATATAGATTGTTATTAAAATTCTCTCTCTCTCTCTCTCTCTCTCTCTCTCTCTCTCTCTCTCTCTCTCTCTCTCTCTCTCTCCCATGGTATCTAATCTTATATAAGGGAAAGTAGAAGAGGAAGGGAAGAGGGTAAGATGTAGATAGGTTGAGTCATTCCGCTGGGCTGTCATCCTCATCCTTTTGCTCTCTACGAAGGAACATAATACACTAGAAAGATTCTCTCTCTCTCTCTCTCTCTCTCTCTCTCTCTCTCTCTCTCTCTCTCTCTCTCTCTCTCTCTCTCTCTCTCTCTCTCTCTCTCTCTCTCTCTCTCTCTCTCTCTCTCTCTCTCTCTCTCTCTCTCTCTCTCATGAATCTCATTTTTTATAAATAAGGGAGAGTAGAAGAGAAAGACAAGAGGGTATGATGTAGATAGGTTAAGTCACTCCGTAGGGTTGTCATCTCCATCCCTTTGCTCTCTACGAAGGAACATAATAAAAAATTAAAAAATCTCACTTACATGGGTCTTTTTTTATGTAAGGTAGAGTAGAAGAGAAAGACAAGAGGGTAAGATGTAGAAAGGTTAAGTTTATGGCTGTCATCATCATCTCTGCTCTCTACGAAAGAACATAATATAAAAATCTCTCACATGGGTCTCTTTTTTTTATATGAGGGAGAGTATAGAAGTGAAAGGCAAGAGGGTAAGATGTAGGTAGGTTAAGACATCGCAGGGCTGTCATCTCCATCCCTTTGCTCTCTTCGAAGGAGCATAATACAGTTACTCCTTAAGGCTTTACGTAATAGTAGATGAATATTGAAGAGCGCGTACTGACGGAGTGAAGGAGGGAGAGTGAATTTTAGATAAAGTTTAAAAGGAAATCGTCGAAGTGGGTTGAATCTCAGGGAACTAAACTCTACTTATTCAATGACTCGTGGGAAAGGTGTTTAAATAATGGTATGTCACTTCCGTCACCACCACCATCACCACCACCACCACCACCACCACCATTACCATCACCACCACCACCATCACCACGACCTCAATCACCATCATCCCTCCTCATCACCACCACCACCATCACCACCACCAAAACACACACACACACACACACACACACACACACACACACACACACACACACACACACACACACGCATCAAAGGCGGGCTCAGGGGATAATGGATGGTGCAGCAAGTTAAGTACACGGCAGTAACATTTTTGAGCACTCGGCTTTATGGAGTGTCAGAGGCAGCGGACGTGTTAATGCTGTGCCGGCCGAGGGGAATGCATGGAGGACGAGCGTAGCTTAGTATAGGCGAGCATAGGGAGGGAAGGAGAGGGAGGGAAATGTGGGGAGAGACAAGGTGAAGGGCGCTGATTAGGATAATTCTTTTGTAGTGCTTGAGTGAGGAACGAAAAGGAAGGAGAGGGATGCCACTATAGCCTACAGAACAGTGAGGCAGAGGAAGAGAGAGGGGGAGAGAGAGAGGGAGGGAGAAGAAGGGGTGAAGGGCGCTGAGAAGGAAGATTAACTGGTGCGTGTGAGAGGGTAAAATAGGAAGGATAAGAAGGATGCTGTGCCTTGTGTATGAATGTGTATATGAGGGTTAAACATACGAACATAAGGAGTCTGCTGAGCCATAACGTCTGCATACAAGCCAACTTCTTTAAACCTATGACTCTTTAGCTTCATTCACCGAGGAATAAGAGAATGTCAGGAGCCTGCAAGACGTTAAACGAGAGATAGTTTTTAATGTGCGTATATCAAAACAATACAATAGAGGGAAGCTTCTCAGGAGTTTACCCCATGAAAGGGATGAAAGAATGAAGATATGTCACTTTTCTGTTACTTATACTATGTTACTTTAAGGGTGCAGTAGTCCGGGCAGACCTTATTTTCTCGTAGTTTTTTTTCTCGTAAGTTTGCCCTTGACTTCTCCCTCTGATGTAAAAAAGACAAAACTGTGGTTGGTATTATAAGACTCTCGCTTCTCACATCAGCCATTTCTAAAGGTCAAAGAGGGGGTCAGTCGGGTTCTAATGAGTGTTTCTTCAGGTTCCTGGTACAGAAGAAGACTCACACTACCACCAGGGTCATAACACTACCCTTGGAAATGCCCACAACTCCTACGAAAGCCTTGTCAAATATGTGTTCTTGGGCTGCGATTTGTCTTGTAATACGACCCACAGTGTATTTCCTCCGTATTCCTTTTTGTATTTCCTCCTGGTTCTGAATGAGACGCTCTTTGCCTGAAAGTTTACTGCAAGCCGAAATTCATGTCGGATATGGTAACAGTGACTCGACTCCTTAATTTCTTTCTTTCTTTCTTTCTTTCTTTTCTTAGCTCTTCCTTCCTTCCTTCCCTCTTCCTTCCTTCCTTCCCTCTTTCCATATTTTTTCTTTCTTTTCTTTCTTCCTTCCTTCCTTCCTTCCATCCATGCATACTTCCATCCTCTCTTTCCTCCTTCCTTTTCTTCCTTTCATCATTCCTTTCTTCCTTCCTTTCTGTCATTTTTACTTTATTTTCTTTTTTTTTCTTTCCCTCCTTCATCTCTTTATCCCTTCCTCCCTCCCTTCCTTCCTTCCCTCCTCCATCCCTCCCTCCCACCCTCCCTTCCCTCACTTCCTCCCTCCCTCCCTTCCCTCTCTTCCTCTCCCCATCTGGCCGTGAGTTGGTGTGTTCGTTCGTTCGATAAGGCTCAGTTGCGAGCAGGTGTAGCCAACGACGCCGGGAACATTGTCTGCACGGGCCATCATCATAATCATCAGCAGTTAGGATTCCACTGCAGGATAAAGTGAATAAACTTCCTTTTCAGCATCCTACATCTCACCTCTCCTCTACTCTCTTCTCTTTCTCTCTATCTATCTGGACTTCGAACTGCATGGGACTTCATATTGTTAATAAAAATCATTCTGCTCAAAAAGAGAAAACTTAGGAGACAAGAAATCAAATACTATAATGTATTATTCTATATTTTGAATTATTTTTTCCCTCTCTCTCTGTCTCATGATTTTCACAAGTAAGTAAAACAATTGAATAACAAAGTATGGCCTCGTCCCAGGAGAAGGCCTCCAGCTTCCCGGCCCCCGATGCCTGCTGGCTGGGAGGAGCCCTCGCCGTCACCAGGGAGGGGGAGGCGGCGGGCGAGCTAGTGGACGGCCAGGAGGCAGGCGTGGTGCTCGAGGCAGGCGTCGTAGCAGCACTTCTCGTCGCGGGCACACTGGCCGTCTTGAGCACACACCTGGTGGCACGACAAGTTGTGATTAGCTGAACGAGTGCCTGCTCTGTGAGACTGTGACTTTACGTTAGCTTCATATTTCTACGAGACATTTTGTTTCATCGGGATGAAAATACCTTGTGATTATAACAACAGTTCGCAGTAATGGGAAATCAGTTAGAACACAGGTGAGGAGTCGCTCGAAATGCATATAGCTAATCTCTAAAAGCCTGACTTATGAACTGTTCATGTTATTCAGTACCAGCTTTTATGCTGTTCAACACACTTATTTATTATAAATATTTAAAACTCCAAGCTGACAGAAAACGCGTGCCGACTCCAACCGCAACCTACAGTGACCCAAGCGGTGCAGACGACTAACTCATGAGCGCAACTCACCTTGGGGTCCCTGAATGCTTGGATAGTAGGAGGGCAGACTGGACGGTGAGGACACTTTCCTGCGTGTACTGAGGGTAGAACAATATGAGCATTAGTGGTTGTTTGCTCATGCTACTTGAAAGCAAGAGTTTTCTGAAAGGATTTATGAGAATATTGTACACTAAGGATGTATAAAGTAAGCGTTATCAAATAGTCCATTTTATGAGTATTCGATTTTCGCAGTGAAGTAAATCAACGGCCAATCACCTGCGAACCCCCCGGTACCAGAACCGTCTTCACAACAGTGAACTGAACCAGGTGGGTCGTTTGATTCGCAGTAGTGCTTGCACGCGTCCTGGGCGTCCACCACCAGCACCAGCGCGGCCACAAACAGCGGGCGAACCTGTCGTCAAACATCAGGTTAAAGGATGCAAATTATGATGATATTAGAATCACACGAAGAAAAGTCTTTAATTTAAATCTAAACTACATACTTTATCTATTTTACATAACTGTTGGTGGGAACACAAACATCTAAAGAAAGGCTGAGAATAGATTACGAAGGAAAGGCTATATAGGAAAAATGGCGGGAAGGTCACTGATTGGTACTTGATATATATATATATATATATATATATATATATATATATATATATATATATATATATATATATATATATATATATATATATATATATATATATATATATATATATATATATATATATATATATATATATATATATATATATATTCCTAGGTCTGGAGGCACCTTAGAATTGCTAGGTTTTACTTCGAGGATGATGTTGCGAGACAAGCATGCCGCCCTTAGTCGTCCTCAGCACACTATCAATCATTCACTGCATGTATTGTGTGTGTATTAATCCTTACTGCGTCCGCCACCCTCCTCCCATGGCATACACCCGTCTTCAAGTCATCTATAATGCACCTCAAAGCTTCCTCGCCTTCATACTTTCCATACAAATTCTGCGTCGTGTTGTGGGGCTTTTCTCCCCAACGACGAGGAACAAAGGGAAGGGGCCGAGAGTTTTGTTTTGTTTGGGATGATTTTGTTGCGTGGTGCTCTATATAGGTTTGTATTAAGGTGGGGTGAGGAGACTTTGATGAATTGGCTCTTGATAAATACCTCCCGCCTGACTGTTAGTGAAGAGGGAGATAGTGCTTTCGTTCCTGTCTGTCTGTCTGTGTGTCTATCTGTCTGTGTCTGTCTGTATGTCTGTCTGTGTGTCTGTTTGTCTGTCTGTCTGTCTGTCTGTCTTTGTTGTTAAAATGTTAGGATGTGTTTTCTATTTTTTTATAGTAGAGGAAGCCGCTCAAGGGAAAAAATAAATGGGAGAGGAAAAGCCCGCAAAAAGACCCACAGAAAAAATCCCGCAGAAAAAATCCCGCAGAAAAAACCCACAGAAAAAATCCCGCAGAAAAAATCCCGCAGAAAAAACCCACAGAAAAAATCCCGCAGAAAAAACCCTCAGAAAAAATCCCGCAGAAAAATCCAGAAAAATCCCAGAAAAACCACAGAAAAATCCAGAAAAAATCCCGCAGAAAAACCCCGCAGAAAAAATCCCGCAGAAAAAACCCACAGAAAAAATCCCGCAGAAAAAACCCTCAGAAAAAATCCCGCAGAAAAAATCCCGCAGAAAAAATCCCGCAGAAAAAACCCACAGAAAAAATCCCGCAGGAAAAATCCCGCAGAAAAAACCCGCAGAAAAAAATCCCGCAGAAAAAATCCCGCAGAAAAAATCCCGCAGAAAAAATCCCGCAGAAAACCCCTTGCAGAAAAAAAAATGCAGAAAAAACCCGCTGAAAAATCCCAGAAAAAATCCGCTGAAAAAATCCCGCTGAAAAATCCGCAAAAAAATCCGCAGAAAAAATCCCAGAAAAATCCGCAGAAAAATCTTGCAGAAAAAAATGCAGAAAAAAAAAAATGTTTTGTAAAGCCAAAAGAAAAAAAAATGCCTACAGAAAATTCGAGGCAGAAAAAAAACCAAAAAAAACTGCGACTGAGATGAGCACCGAGGCCACGCGCAACTTTGAAATGTGTATTAAAAAATCCTCCCACATATTATCATTACCCACAATACCACTAACTAATAGGCAACTCTCTCTCTCTCTCTCTCTCTCTCTCTCTCTCTCTCTCTCTCTCTCTCTCTCTCTCTCTCTCTCTCTCTCTCTCTCTCTCTCTCTCTCTCTCTCTCTCTCTCTCTCTCTCTCTCTCTCTCTCAGACAAAAAAAAATAAGGGAAAAACAAAAAAAGCAATAAAACACACACACACACACACACACACACACACACACACACACACACACACACACACACACACACACACACACATACACACGCGCGCGGGAGAGCATTCAGCCGCAAGAGAGAGGGGGGCAAAAAAGGAGTGCAACCAACCACCCGTTTAAAATAAAGGTTAGCGGCAGGCAGTTCGTTAAGTTATTCACGCTCTTGGGAGGAGAGAAGGGAAATGAAGAGTCAGGGGAGGAAGGTTGGTAAAGGGAAGCGAAGGGAAGGGAGAGGTCAGAATGGAAGGGCGGTCAGGGGAAGGGAGAGGAAGGGGGGAGGGTGGTCAGAAGGGGAGATGGGCAAGGGGATGGGAAGGGGAGAGAGTGGGCAGGAGAGGAAGGTGGGCCAGAGGAAGGTAAGCCAATAGGAAGGTCAGGAAGGAAGGTAGGTAATGGGAAAGGAATAGGAGGAGGGAGGTCAGGAAGGGAAGGGAGTTTAGGGGAAAAGAAGGGGAGATAGAAGTCAGGGAGGAAAGTTGGGTCCGGGGAAGGGAAGGGGAAGGACAGTGGAAGGAAAGAGGAGAGGGAGGACAGGAGGGAATGTGGATAAGGGAAAAAGAAGGGAAGGGAAGGGAGGAGGAGGTCAAGGAAGGGGAGAGGAAGATCAGAAGGGAAAGAGAGTAACGGAAAGGGAAGGGAAGGGGAGAGGGCAGTGGAAGGAAAGAGGAGAGGGAGGACAGGAGGGAATGTGGGTAAGGGAAAGGGAAGGGAAGGGAAGGGAAGGGAAGGAGGAGGAGGAAGTCAGGGAAGGGTAAGGAAGGAAAGGGAAGGAGAGAGGAAGATCAGAAGGGAAGGAGAGTAACGGAAAGGAAAGGGAAGGGGAAAGGAAAGAGAACGGGAGTTGGGTAAAGGGAAGGGAAGGGAACGGTAGAGAGAGGTTATGAAGGGAAGGAAGGGTGAACGAAAGGGGAGAGGGAGATTAGGAGAAAGGGAGGTTAGGGAGGGAGAGGGAGAGCGTTGCGCCTATTCGATAAAACCAAAGATTTTGCCTCTCCTAAAAGTCCCGCCATGAACACAGCTGCAGCGGACAGGGAGGCGGCCAAGGTCACTGTAGTGCTGGTCTGGCCCGGGCAGGCTGCCAGGGGGGCCCATTAGACTATTTACGGCTTTAATGCGTTCTCAAAGCATTGCCTCAGAGGGGGAAAAAACGGGGCCGACTCTGCGTTTTGGGGCCCCGAAAATGTGGATGCGAACTTGGACCGTATTCTGGAACGTTTTTGCCCCCAGTCACACACGTTTGACAAGGCTTTAGTTGTGGTTTTGGGTGTTTCCATGGGTCGTTTGATGAGCCTGGTGATAGTTTGACCCTCTTTCTGCACCACGAGCTTAAAGAAACACTCATTAGAACCCAACTAAACTCCTTTTCGGCCATTGGAAATAGCTCATGTGAGAGACGGAAACGTTTGAGAATTAGGCTTTGAACATTTCGTTGCCCAAGCACACACGTTTGACAAGACTTTCGTAGGAGCTCGTGTATTTCCGTGGGTAGTTTTATGACCTAGTAGTAATTTGACCCTCCTTTGTACCATGAACCTCAAAGAACACTCATTAGAACGCGATTGATCTCTGAGAATTTGAGCCTTACACATTTCACCGCTCAAGCACACACACTTTGACAAGGCTTTCGTATGGTTTCCGGGTATTTCCATGGGTAGTTTTATGACCCTGGTGGTAGATTGACCCTTTTTTCTGTACCATGAACCTAGCACACACATTTGACAAAGTTTACGTAGGGTTTCTGGGTATTTCCATGGGTAGTTTTATGACCCTAGTGGTAGTCTGACTCACTGTACCCTGAACCTAAAAAAATCACTTGTTAGAACCCGATTTTGAATGTGGATGCAAACTTGGGCAATAGTCTTAAACGTTTCGTCTCCCCAGCACACACATTTGACAAGGCTTTCATAGTGTTTCCGGTTATTTCCATGAGTAGTTTGATGAACCTTTTGGTAGTTTGACCCTTTTTCTGTACCCTGACCCTAAACAAACACTCATTATGACCTCACTCCTTTCCTTTTCGGCCTTTGGAAGGAGTTGTTGTGAGAGGCGGAAGCGTTGGAGAATACTGACCTTGTTTCTTTTGCCTCCTCACTGCCGCGGTCATAACAGTGAAGATAACGTCGAAAGGCAGTGTGGGGATCAAGGGGCGAAGTTTTAATCGTGTGTGTGTGTGTGTGTGTGTGTGTGTGTGTGTGTGTGTGTGTGTGTGTGTGTGTGTGTGTGTAGCAATTCTGGACCTTGCTCTAATATACTTAGCGAGTGGGGCGGAAACTGGACGAGCCTGAGAGCACTCCAGAAGCTAACTGGCTAAATGGCTAACCGAGTGCTCCCAAGCCATAGTCATCCTCCCTCCACGGTGCCACTGACTCCTAACTCTAGCTCCTTTCATCCAGTTAATTAGTCAGTCATCATAGGTATAGAAGAGGAGGTGGAGCTTCTGGGTCATTATTTTTACATCAAAGGGAGACAGCTCACCGGTAAAAAACAAAAACAGGAACAAAAAAGGTCCGCTAAACGCTGCTCCAGCATAAGGAAACAGAACGAGAGGTAACACATTTGACAAGCTTAGTATGCGGGGACTTTAATGTATAACCGAAGACCTCGTGTTTATTCAAGAGAAGATGGCGCCACTATAAACACTTGCCCGCGCCATGACGGGGTGGGGCCGAACACCATCCAGGCCCCTCAAGCAATCCTACCGGCGCTATAGGCGTATACGTAAAAAAACAAACAAAAAAACCCAAAAAACAACTCATTCAATCTAGTAAAGTAAATCCAATGGGGGTGGGATAGTGTTATGACCCTGGTGGTAAACTGACATTGCTTCTGCATCAAGAGCAAAGTATCGTGACCACCTCTCGGACCAAATTTAATCCTTTTTACCTTCTCCGAAAATGGGCAGGGTATAGTGGGCTTCTTTTTAATCTATTTTTGTTTCGCCTTTTAAACCTCCCTCCCTTGATGTAAAAGAAACGAGGGTGGACAAGCTTAGACTGTTTAACATTTTATAATACAGAAACAAATCTTATCTCTCTTATCTCTAGCTAGTTTTTATATTTAATCTTTTTTTTCTGTGTCCAAGTAACAACGGACTTAATTACATATGAAAGGAATATCTATCGTGAGTTGCAGATCCACTGGTGTAAGGAAATACAAAATTAGAAGATTTTCAGAGAGTGTCAGGAAAGGAAAGGGTGAACCAAGTTGTCTGCAAGTGAGATGAGAGAGAGACGTACAGACAGACAGACAAAGAGAGAGGCAGAGGAATAATTAATGAGCAAAGTACCTTTCCCTCCTCGTAAATATGCCACGCGCCGCACACTGGAGACCAGGCGTAACGAAGGGCATAAGAAATTGAAGATAAGGCGCTCAGGACTTGGCTATTAAGCATGTAGTGATCAGCGAGGAGTGAGGGGAGGAAGACGGAAAGGATATAGTCTCGATCGAGGCGAAAGGTACAGAGAAAAACGAATAAAATAACTCAAGGACTGATAGGAACTTGCCCGTACCGAGAAAAAAAATAACTTACATGTTTTTGAGACACGTAGACTGAGTGGGGATTTAAAAGGTTTTAAGATGGATTCTAATAGATTCAGATGGAACGAGGACGATTTGAATAAAGTCCTTATATCAAAAACAGAAGAAAATACAGACGAAGAAAGACTGGCGACCCTCACACCATCCTCTCATTGCCAGCCGGGATCGTCAAGTCCACTGCTATATTCAGACCAAAGAAAACAGAACGATAAGCCAGAAGAGCGGTCAATTTCGGGTGGAGAGGTGTCTTGATACTCTAATATTGGAGTCGTGGGTACAGACGAAGAAAGATACTCGACCCCAACACCATCCTCTCATCGCCAGCCGGGATCGTCAAGTCCACTGCTATATTCAGACCACAGAAAACAGCGATAAGCCAGAAGAGAGGACAATTTCGGGTGGAGAGGTGTCTTGATACTCTAATATTGGAGTCGTGGGTACAGACGAAGAAAGATACTCGACCCCAACACCTTTCTCTCTCATTGTCATCCAGGATCGTCAAGTCCTCTACTATATTCAGACCAAAGAAAACAGCGATAAGCCAGAAGAGAGGACAATTTCGGGTGGAGAGGTGTTTCAATACTCTCCTCTTGAAATAATTAAGTCGTGGGCAGGGGCAAATACAGACGAAAGAAAACCGTCGACCCTTACACCTTCCTCTCGACAAGTCCACCACTCTATTCTGAAACCCGAGTCGCCCGTCACCCCAATTAATCTTCCACGGCACTATTTGTCTTGCACTAATGACTGACTCTCGTTACTGCACGCGGCGAATGCATAGGTAATGACTTCAGGGTACATCGCTAATGATATATTTAATCCGTTTAGCGTAGTTTAATTATTCCTTCTGTGCGTGAAGGGAGTATACGAAGACATCAGGTGCTCGGAATTTAGAAGTGAATTTTATGTGATTGTATCTTTAGGTATGTCCCTTTGTCTTCGCTTGTGTGTGTGTGTGTGGTTTATATAATTTGTTTTTTTCTGGCTTTTAGGGGTGTTTTGTATGTTTATGTATCCCTAATATATTAATGTGTAGTATTTTACTGTGGATCATAAAATCATAAAATCGTAAAATGCTTGTAATCACTGTCTCCTAAGTTTCGGATGCATAACTTGGAGACAACGGATGACTCTATAAAACGTCAAATTATTGTAAATGTCAACGAAGGCGAAATAAAGAAAATAGGTCTACATACCATCTGAGCCTTTCCGTCGTTGTTAAATGCTAGATGAATGTTTCAGCCTCCCAAATGTGAGCAGCGATTGCCTCTTTAACTGATTACGCAGCATCCAGTACTTTCAGTAATTAGAAAATGATAAGACTTCCCTGGAACCCCTAAATATTCTTGAAGCTGTTGTCCAGGCGTCACAGATAACACTTTGGAGAATTAGAAAATGATAAAGGACATTAGTATTCGAAACCATGAAGAGGAGCGTATCAGGACACCTCTTCTCGCGAAACTGACCTCTCTTTTGGCCACTCCTCTTAACTCATTTTATGGGAGCAGTGATTTGCTGGCTTTTTTTATTGTTTTTTTTCTGCCCTTGAGTAGTTTCCTTTACTGTAAAAAAAAATCACAAACTTTTTCCATCGTCTGAGAACCATTTGTAATTTTAATACTTGTAAAATCCTTAACAACACTGCAAGTTATGAAAGTGGAATGAAAAAAAAAAACTCTCCTCTCTCCTCTCTTCGAACGTTTAATTCTCGTGAAGTCCCCGACACAATTAAAGTCTTCGCAAATGAAGGGATAAAAAGACATACTTTACTGTGAGTGGAGTTTGTGAGATTTTGTTTTTTCTTTCTTTCCCTTCCTTTGACCTCTTCCCAGTCCCATCCTTCTGTAATTTCCCTTTTTGTTCTGAATTCTCTGCCATATATTTGTATTTTATTATTTTCCTTCTTTTCTGTCTCCTTCTCTCATCTTTTCTTCCTCCTCCTCTTCTCGTGTCCCTTCATTTTTTCTTAATTCTTTCTCATTTATTTGTATGTTTTTTTCCCCTTCCTTTTCCCCCTTTCGTTCCTCTTTTCTTCCTCCTCCCCTCATCTTCTCTTCCTCCTTCTCTTTCCATCTCCCTTTTCTTTCTTCGTGTGGTTATTTTAGCGTTCAGTAACACCCAAACACTGCAACACAACGCTTGCTCTTTTTGTAACACTAATCCCTGACATCTTTTTTTTATTTTGAAGTGTTAATATATGTAGAAAAGGACCTTCCATGTGGCTTTAATCTTTTCACATGCTTATAGTTATTCTTATTGTTCTAATTTTTTTTTTATAATTATTTTCTTCTTCTTCTTCTACTACTACTACTACTTCTACTTCTACTACTACTACTACTACTACTACTACTACTACTACTACTACTACTACTACTACTATCATCTTCAACACCTAGAGCAACATTTCCGCTTTTGACAAGTATTCAAATGTCCAAAGTCTTTCAGTCTTCCTCAAAAAATAACAAAGAAAACCGTCGACAGTGTAATTTTTTCTAAAGCCTCTGACCTGCCGTGTCTCTGTCTGTTCGTCTGTCTCTGTCTGTCTATCTCAATAATATTTCAACGTGCGCTCGTAAAACACACACACACACACACACACACACACACACACACCATCAACATATAGTATAGAAGTAGCACAACAACAACAACAACAAAAAAAAAAAAAAAAACACCTTCGCACTTTTGAAAACGTAATAACAAATGCAACCACTCACGAAGCTTGACTTTTACTAACACACACACACACACACACACACACACACACACACACACACACACACACACACACACACACTGACAAACGCACTATTCTGTATCCTTTTTCGTGCGGTGAAGCTTAACTTTAATAACTGTGAACTAGAGGGGAGGGTGGAGGAGGGGGACGGGGGTGGGAGATACAGCGTTAGTGGTGGAGGTGGTAGTGGTGGAGGTGAACAACTGGTTGGGGGGGCGGCAGCGTTTATATGGTCACTATTGTCAAACGTTGGTAACAGACGGTGAACAGGGTAGAGGGAGCGAGCGCAAAAGAGAGTGAAATGGGGAAGGAGCAGCTTTGGCAGTAGTGGCTGAGTGTGTGTGTGGGGTGGGTGGGGGCAGCGTTTGTAGAAGTGAGGGTGAACTTCGGAGGGCAGCGTTGAGGGTAAAGAATAGACCGGGGAAGGCAGGGTTGAAGGTAGAGGGTGGACGGGGTAGCGGCAGCGTTAGTGGAGGCTGAGTGAGTGAGTGAGTGAGTGGTTTCCGTCCTCGCTTAAGCCGTTTCCGGTTCACGTGTATCGCCAAAGCTTTGTCGCGAGTCAGCCCGCCAGTAAACATCCGCTCGCCGGCCGCACCATCTAGGTAATTGCACACACACACACACACACCTACATTCTTCCTTCACAAGTCAATAGAAACATGACCGTAAGTAGTAGTAGTAGTAGTAGCAGTAGTAATGTTTGACCCAGCGAGAGAGGACACAAGAAGTTATTAGTACTCTCAGATGTTGATGTTTTCTAAGTCGTCTTCATTGCAAACTCCACAACGTTACCTCCTTTGAAACTTTGCCTAAGAGTATTTGGTTAGGTTACGTCTCGTCTCGGCTAATATTATGTGTCCTTAAGGGGGTCTTCCTACTCTAAAGTTTAAAGGGCCACACTCGTAAACACTTCAGCTATCAAACACACACATTTAACAAGACTTTCGGAGGAGTAGCGGGCGGCATTTCCATGGAGTGTAGTTTTATGACCCTTGTGATAATTTGACGCTGCATCTGTACCGGGAACGTGAAATAAACACTCCTAAGAACTCGATTAACCTCCTTTTCGTCCCTTGAAAATAGTTGATGTGAGAAGCGGATGCTGCTGAGAATTGAAAGAAAATGTGAAAAAAAATAGGAATCAAAGGACAGAAAGAGCGTGTGCGTGGCAGTGGGAGTAGAAAGAATAGAGAAAAGGAGATCAGAGGAGTTGAAAAGAAGAGGTAGAAAGAAGCGGTCAGAAAAAAGTTATAGTAGGAAAGAGAGGAAATGAAAGGACATAGAAAGAGAGGAGACTGATGAGAAGGAATAAGAGGAAGAGCAAGAGAGGAGAAGGAGAAAGAGGAAGAGGAAAATCAGAAGAGGATGAACTGGACGTGGAGCAGAAAGAGGAGGAGGAAGAGATATAGAATCAGGAACATGAAGAGGATGAAGAAGAGGAGGAGGAGGAGAGGAGGAGACAAACGAGAATAAAGATGAGGAGAAAGAAGAGGATAAAAACGGGACCCCCTATCCAAAAAAAAAAAGGAGAAAGAATGAGTAAAAAAACAAACAAAAAAGAAAAGAGATGACAAGAGGTAGTACTGATGAAGAGGAGGAGGAGGAGGAAGAGGTTGAGGAAAAGACTTTAAGCCTCTTGAAGTGGTCTCCCGAAGTAGTTTGGGATTGGATTCTTAGCGGGTCTTACTTACTTACTTAATTGTTGGTGTTGGGTTGTTTAAAAGGGTTTGTGGTGTGTGGTTTTAATCCTCTCTGTCTCCCTCCTTTTCTTTCTTCTTCTTTTTCCTCATCAGTATCTTCTATCGCCTCCTTCCTCTTTCTTCTTTTCCTCTTATTCCTTCTTTCATTCTTTTCTCACCTTATATCCGTTTCCTCTTCGTTTTCTTTTTCCTCATCTTCATTCTTGTTTGTCTCCTTTTCCTCTTCCTCCTCTTCCTTTTCCTTCCTTTTACTCCATATCTTGTTCCCTCTCTTCCTCCTGCTCCTCTTCCTGTTCCTGTTTTATCCGCTGCAATTTTTCTAACCTTTTCTCTCTATTTTTTATTTTCAACTCCTCTGATCTTCTTTTCTCTTGCTCTTCTTTCTACTCTCACGGCCACGCACTTGCTCTGTCTGTGCTGTCATTTGTTCCTCCTCTTTTTATTCTCCTCTTTTCTTTTTCTGTTACTCCATCGTCACTTTTATTTCCTCTTTCTCTCTTTTTTTCTGTCGTTTCTCCTTGCATTTCGTTTCTGTCATCCTCCACTTCCTCCTCCTCGTCCTTTCCTTCTACTCCTCCTCCTCCTCTCGATCCTAATTTCTCACTTTCATCTTTTTCTAACGTTTAAATTCAATCTCATTTTCTTCTCTTTTTCATCCACTTTCTATGCTATTTCCATTTATCACTACTCATTATTCATTCCCTCTGTTTTCTCTTTTTTTTCTAACATCTATTCTCTTATTCCGTATGTTCTAACAACACTTCTCATACCATCATTGCTATCCTCCCTTTACCTTCAGAGAACTCTATTAAAACCATTTGCATCTACTAATACTTCATGGAAACCGTTCTCTTGCTTCCCTTCTTTTTTCAACACCAAGATCACTTCCTCGTTTTCTGTTCCAAGGCTTGTATTCTGAGACGCTTTCGGCCCTCTAAACCACTATATCCAAAGGCCACGAAGGAGATGAGTTGGGTTATTTTGCTTGTTTTCCACATTCATGCTGCAGAGGCCTCGACAAACTATCACTAGGCTCATAAAACTACCCATGGGAATAATACTAACACAACCTCTACGAAAGCTTTACCAGATGTTTGTGTAAGCCCCGGATTGCTGGAAGATATGGGCCATTGTAACTCCTTTCAGTCTCTCCTTTTGGTAGTTTTATCGGCGCTGCGGTATTAAAAGTCTTGACTCTCCATTTCCTGTCAGGCTGGGAGTTCGATGTCTGTGATTTGTGAAGTCTCTTGTTGGGGTGACTTGTAGCGGCCTCTCTCCTCTCTCTCTTCTCTCGTGGCCAGCGTCGCAGCTTTCTCCTGTTCGTGGGCTTTGGGCAGCTTTGTCGGGGGTAGTTAGTTTAGGACACCATCGGCTGTTCCTCCCTTTTCTATACTCTGTTCTTTCTCTCCGAGTCTCACTTCATCTCTTCCTTTTGTTTCCTCCTTTCTACCGCAATGTTCCTTTCTCGTATTCTCTTTTCTTTAACGTTTCCTCCTTCTTTCATTTTTTTTGTTCTTCTTGTTCTTGGTCTTGTTCTTTTTATGTTCTTTTCTTCATTCATTCACCTCTCTCTCTCTCTCTCTCTCTCTCTCTCTCTCTCTCTCTCTCTCTCTCTCTCTCTCTCTCTCTCTCTCTCTCTCACCTTCCCTTCCACTCCATTAGAAACTGCACCCAATCTGATCGCGTGGATAAGAGATTGGCTCACCAGCAGAAAACAACGAGTACTACTCAACGGACAGCCTGATTGGCTTCCAGTCACTAGTGGAGTGCCCCAAGGGTCAGTGCTGGGACCCATCCTCTTATCATATATATCAATGACCTAGAAGCAGGACTGAAATCCACAATATCCAAATTTGCTGATGACACCAAGGTGTCACGAAGACCGACTACGAAATCATTCAGAAAGGCCTCAATCACATTATCGAATGGTCGGAAAAATGGCAAATGTCTTTTAATGTTGACAAATGCAAAGTCATGCACATTGGGTCCCAAAATAGTAACCACACATACATCATGAATGGGAAACCTCTGCAGGCGATGCAGGAGGAAAAGGATCGTGGAGTCACTATCAGCAGTGACCTGAAACACGCGAATCACTGAAAACAACAAAGCCAACACTATGCCCGGGTTCATAGCGAGGAACTTCGAGTGTAAAACATTCCATGGTAAGACCGCACCTCGAGTATGCAGTACAGTTCTGGTCTCCTAATTACAGAAAGGACATTGCTTTACTGGAAAGGATTCAACGACGCGCCACAAAGATGATTCCAACCTTAAGGGCTCAACCGAAAGAGGAACGACTCAAGCGACTCAATCTCTTTACATTGGAGAAAAGACGCTTACGAGGGGATATGATTCAAGTCTTCATGTACCTGAAAAAGTTCAATAACGTCGATTACTCAAAATTCTTTGAACTGCAAACCAACTCAAGAACTAGAAATAACGGTTTACCCATTCAGTCGAGTCGATGTAACACAGACATTGGAAGGAGTTTCTTTTCAAACCGAGTCATCCGCCACTGGAACAATCTTCCCTCAGAAGTAGTAAATGGGAATACCATCAACTCCGTCAAATATAGAATCGACCGTCATTTCGCTGCGTCGGGAGTAAACTGAATAACGAGGTGCTTTCATCTGCTCCTCAATATCGAGGTGCTTTCATCTGCTCCTCAAGCCCCAAGTGGCGGTCGAGCAGATTAAATCACCCAAGCGGGCGACCTTGTAATGAGCCAATAGGCTTTCTGTTGCCTGCATTTCCATGTTTTCCATGTTTCCTCCTCCTACCACTCCTCCTCCTCTCCTCCTCCTCCTCCTCTTGCTCCTTTCCCCGTCGTCGAGAGCTGAGCCGAGCAAGACGCGGCTACTTTACGTGGTCTCCCGGGACAGCTCGTGATAAGGGCGAGGCCACTCTCACTCCGCCTTCATGGAGACGAAGAGAGGCGATCTGGCCGACGGGAAGGAGCGGGGGAACCTTGTCCGTGCTGGCTGCGGGCTGGTGGTGAAGACTAGGTGGTGAAAGGAGAAAGGAAGGTCTATTGGGGAGGTTATAGATGGCTTGACTAAGGGAATGGTGAAGCAGGAATAGGAAGAGGAGGAGGAGGAGGAGGAGGTGGTGGTGGTAGTGGTCGGTGTGTAGAGAGATGGAGAAGAA